>NW_027618196.1:2500-82191 GCF_964187855.1 Myxine glutinosa | reverse complement strand
TACGCTAACAGAAGCGCTGGCGCTGCGAAGCGCTAGAGGCAGCGCTGCGCTCCCTCCCTTCGATTCCCTCCCTTCGATTCCCTCCCTCTTCTGCTAGCGTTTCTGCGTTTCTTCAACCCAAAGTTTTTTAAAATTTAAGGTGTGCTGTAGTTGCTCTGAGACGTACTGATTCCGAATATGCCTTTGGTTTTTCTCTGCGATGAGTAGTTCTCGAGTTATAAGAGGACAAACAAACATACTTTACTGCTTTATATATATAGAAGTTGGTACGATTCGGCCAAGGAATCCCAGAGATAATTGCAATTAAGTGAGCCGTGACGTCACGGAAAGCGCCGCCGGTAATATATTATAATTTATGGTAATCTATGCAGCACGACATGGTCATCACGGAAAACAAGGCGCCTTTGCCGGCGCAAAACGGCTCTCCCAGGGTCAAACTCGGTATCGTTGTGAGCGCACGGTTCAGCCCTTCAAGAAAAAGTTTATTTTGTAAAAATCGCACCACGCGTTAAAAAGATATGACTGGTTTTGTTCGCCGGCACGTCGGCGCTCGAATCGGCTCGCGATAAAATCCAACACGTCCTTTGTCGGGGTCGTCTGAACCAACCACGGGGCCTCGAAGGCTGGGACTGGTCTCAAAAGTTATGTCTCGATCATATCTCGTAATGCTGAAAGCTGCACGTCTCTGTGATGATCTTGTGGACCATGACAAGAGATCGTGCGAGTCGCTCGCAACGGCTTCAAGCACTTCCGCATTCGACCATTTCATGAACGCCATACGCCCCGCCCATCAAAGCGCGTACGTATTAAACGAACATACAGTGGCCCATGTGTCGTCATTTGCGCATGCGCCAAAGTCTTTGCAGGAACATGAAGCATCGGAACAGCGCATTTGCGCATGCGCAAGAGTGAGAACCGCCTGTGCACCATTACGCAAACAGAAGCGCTGGCGCTGCGAAGCGCTGCGCTCCCTCCCTTCGATTCCCTCCCTCTTCTGCTAGCGCTTCTGCGCTAATATGCTAATTTTAAAACCCGAAGTTTTAAAAAAAATTTAAGGTGTGCTGTAGTTGCTCTGAGACGTACTGATTCTGAATATTCCTTTGGTTTTTCTCTGCGATGAGTAGTTCTCGAGTTATAAGAGGACAAACAAACAAACATACTTTACTGCTTTATATATATAGATATATATTGTTACGGAAACGGGGACGGCGCTCCCCTGACCAAAGGGGGGGGGGGGGCGGGGTGTTAATCCCCCTTGTATTTTGCACTGGCCGTCTCTGATCCTGAAGCTACCCCGCTCCCCTGTGGGCTGGGATTGGCCGAGGTGATTGGTCAAGGGATTCCCGAACACCTCCGCCAATCCCTCCACAAGGCAGGTGGGTAACTCAGCTCGAATCCCGGACAAGATGGAGTTTGCCGAGCGGTTTCGCAATCCGAAATCCGAGCCGTTAACAACACTAACCCGATTCTGAGCGGTTCTGCCAAATCGTGCCACGTATATTCAAAAGGGGACAGGACGAAAGCGATCGGATGAGAAAGAAGGAACCAAAGGTAAGAAGGAACAGGTATTTATTACTATCATTTTCACAACCAAAGAAACCAAAGGAGAAGTAAAGAAACGAAAGTAATTTACAGAAGAAGAAGAAGACAGTGCAATCGTTAGCTTATACAGTCTTACTTGTACCCAGACAGGACAACACAAACAGACTCACACGAATAGGGAATTGCAGGTAGGATTGGCTGGAGGGAG
The DNA here is from genome assembly GCF_964187855.1 of Myxine glutinosa. Lineage (NCBI taxonomy): Eukaryota > Metazoa > Chordata > Myxini > Myxiniformes > Myxinidae > Myxine > Myxine glutinosa. The sequence goes on along the minus strand of NW_027618196.1, from coordinate 80,441 downwards.
AAGAAGGTGGGACCACAGGGCTGGAGGGATGAGGTTCGATTCCGTACAGGACGGCAGGGCTGGAGGCGAGCGGCCGCCGACTCTCCGCGCTTGGGTCCACACGGCAAGGTTTGCTCGAAGCAGCACGTCAGAGCTGCTCGTGGCTGGGGGCTGTTTGAAGCAGCATCTCTCCTCTCGCTCGTACCTCTCTCTCAAGCGCCTTCCTCCCCAGAACTCAACTCAGTCAATGCGCCTCCCTCCACAGAACTCTCAGTGCGTGCTCCCTCACTCATCTGCATAAGCAGTCCCTCAGTCACCCTTTTATGGCCCTCCCCGAGATCAAGCCGCGGGCTAAGAGGGCACGCCTACTGAGTCGCTCTCCGCGGTGCCGACTGGTGGGCACGGGCTCTTCCTGGCTCCGCCCACCATGACAAGGGGCGGGCAACGCCCTTCTTCTCCGAGCTGACCACGTGCGTAATGGAGGCGAATGCTACTGGCAATGGAGGCAACGCTGCTGGCAATGGAGTTTTGGGGCTATTGAAAAGGGGATCTATCTTATTTGATTTGGTGCAAAGTAAGATCGACTAGTGGGAACATAGCCTTAACTGAAACACAGACGAATGAAATAACTATTGAGAAGGTCCTATGGTGGCCTACGTGGTGTTTATGGACTAACTGAGGTGCACTCATTTCAATTAACAGCCAATTAAAGGGGAAATGTACACAGGGGTTATTTATAAGGAATTTTAATACTAAATTTCATGTGAAGGTTCTAAAAACTGCAACACAGCACCCTCATTCCTCACGGGACGTCCCGGCCCGAAAACTTTAACTTAATGTGACACTCACTCACTCAGGTGTAGTTCCCTCTACAATTAACCTGACCCTGAGTGTGACAGTTTTAAAACACCAATAAATATGTCCCCCTATTACGTTGCACCCTACCTAACAGATTCACGCCCACAATTAACCGAATTGCGGAATTAATTCTCAAACTAAACATGAACGGTGGGGAGCATTATTTACAAGTGACATTATTTGATTATTTACAAACGCAACCCAGGACCTGTCAGTTTTCCTTTTAGGAGACAAAAAGAAAATCCTGTGGGAGGGAGGAGACAGCATGCACTGCATCGACGCACCAGCACCAATAAACACCAAAGCACCAAAATGCACAGTCACGCACCATCCAGTGCGACATTGCACAACACAAAAAAACAAAAAACACAACTGGTGGTCCTCTCTTGCTCTGCTGCTCCCTCTGCTGGCCGTCGTCTCTTCCAGATGTTGTCGTTCTTGGTGTTCACTCTTGTGGCTTGCTGCCTATTTGCAATAATGAATAAAAAAGCACAAAGCATGTCCATTTTTAATTTATAGCCAACAGGGGCCAGCTATGGGTGGTCCACCTGTAGGGCAAAAAGGGGGCCACCTCTCCGTGGTCCGCAAGCAAGATCTTTCTCTGGCCAACCTGGCCGGTCCCAGCAGAGGGGCCATGCCACAAAACGTGTGGTCCATATGTGGTGCTCGGCCACCGAACCGTGGTCCATATCGTGGTGCATGTCCGCAAAATGTGCGGTCCATAAGTGGTGCATGGATCCAGGCAGCTGGTTGCGGGGATTCGGGCACACAATTGCGGCTCCCGCACGCTCTCCCTCAGTACCCAGAGAGCACGGTCCATGGGGGGGGAAGGAAAACAAAGCAGGCAGCGTTAGCGAGGGGTAAGGTCACAAGGGTACACATCAATCAAGGTAATGCAGAGGGAGGTGCGCACACGGAGAGCGAAGTGAGAAAGCTTGTTCCTAACGTACGCCACCCTCCCCCCCCCCCCACCCCCGTCACCTACTCTACCCTTGCCCTTACCCAATATTTACAAAATCTACACATTTACCAATTCGTCTCTAGTGTCACGTCTTCCCCATATCTCCCCTAATTCCAAATTCGTTACAATCCCAATGTCTAAATTTGCCATCACCAATTCATCATCAATCCCTTTTAAGGCGGAAGAGATGGAACAACAGCACAAGGTCACACCCACGTCATGATGCGTCTCACCTTTCCAAAACATTTGCACAAAAATAAACAACAAGCCATGGCACGGTGTGGAGCACCGTCGTCACCTCAGGTGAGTGGGTGTAGATGGTGCGAGGAGATTCTTAATCCTAACTACTTTCTAAATGACATTAACACACTTTACACTACCCGGGGTCTTTCCCTGGCAAACCATTGGCCGTTTTACTCTATGCGGTTCTAAAAACCAATTCCCATTGACCAAACTGTGGTGCTCACCAATTTGGGGTCTCACTCCCCTGATTCAACTCCCTGTGCCTTCGCACAATTTCAGGACTGGGTCGTGTGGCTCCCCTAACAGGTCTACTTACCTGTGTGCCTCCGCCACTGAAGTTGTCTCCCGAGCTTACCTGCTCCTCACTAACCTATCTAACTGGGGAAGGTCCTCCCTGGCACTTACCCCCTCGGTGCCCTCTTTGGCACTGGGCTACCCGGGTCCGTCCTCCGGATCCTCGGGCCCCATCCACAACAACTCTAACTGGCTCCCAGAGCCTACCTGCGGCCTCACCTGGCCGACGGACTAACAGTGGCGGAGCGCTCAACCAACCATACCTTTAACAGGCCACACGCCCAGCCATTTCCACGTCACTAATGCACCCATCCAACCACCATTCTTCCACACGCACCACAGATGCCAATATCCAACCACAATTTACCTATACCCTCTACCTAACTCTTAAGCTACCCTCCCCGGGTATTTGTGATGGGGGTCCATCTTCCCCATCCACTCCTCCCGCACCAACCACTCCACTCCACAGTTTCCACCATACTCACTCAATTCCATACTCCATTTACTCCAGACCATTCATTCAACCATTCTCCATACACCTGTTCACTCACTTGCACACCTGTGCTCACACACCTGGTGCTTCCTGCACCCTCCTTCCTCCCAGGCTTCTTCATTCACAACAATGCCATTCACCCCACACTCACAATGCTCTGCTCACTACTCAATCATCACGCTCACCACAAAGAACTTCCTGCCCCACACTGCATCATCTAAGCTGACTACTCCCTTCTGAAACTCGCGCTCCCCGGTCGCCCCTTATATTATCGCGCTCCCTCATCGTTATCAACCAGCTAATCTACCTACGTCCCCTACTACAGGTATCATGTCGCTACTTAACTCATGTCACCTATGGTCATTTCTCGAGATCCCTAATCCATTATCCAAACCCTCCCTCGGCGAGCTTACACTGCCAAAACCCCATAACTAGTGCTCATGTACCCGGACTTGGGATGTGAGGGATGGCAGATTTGCGTCCCTCCACATCGGCTATCTCTCACTATCAATTTTGCCCATCCAATTTTCTGCCAATCAAATTTGCCAATCACTGCCAATCATTCTTGCCCATCAATTTTGCCAATCACCAATTCCCTATCCCTACCAAATGTCCATTAACTTGAGCCTCGGTGCGTCTTACATTCTCAAAGCTCGGCTTCGCCAAGCCGAGCAATGAACGCGGGTGGTTCGTTTCCTGCAGTTGGATCCGTCCGGCACTCGGTTCAGGGAAGGAGGTTTACTCGGGCCGAGATTCCAAGGTCCACCTCGGCGCGGAGCCGTCCGGTCTCCCGCCCGGTGCCCCAATCTCGCCCAGCCGGAACGCCGCAACCACAAGGGGGAGCCGTCCCGACCCTTTTTACCTTCCCTCGCACCAGGCCACCCGCTCCGCTTAGCGGAGCGCGGACGCGACCGTGCAGGGCGAGGTCCGGCCCGGATCGTGCGCGGCGCTCCGAACAGGAGCCACGTTGCACCGATCCCCGCCGGTTCTCGCAGCCAACAAAGCGCACCGCGCACCGAGTGCTCGCGTCAGCTATCCATCGCCCTAAACGCTGCCCCGGTCCACGTTGATGCTTCACTTGCAGGCTCACACGCATACGCGACCCCTTTCACACTCACCAAGCCCGGCGTCTCCATACACTTCGTTATTGTACCTTCTCCGACACACCACCCAGGTACACTCATTCCGCTCACAGACTTTGTTACACACCTGACCACCGCACACCTTGGCACACACTCGTCGTTCGCATACTTCATCAACACACCTCCTCGCGCCCACTCCTCGGTCACATGCTCTGTGACAACCATGGGTGTGCACTCTTCTGCACACCCGATCACACGCTTCAATGTGCCCTCTCGCACCCGCGCCACCACCAACTCAGGTGTACATTCCCACACACGCTCGACCATTCCAGGTGTGCATTCTTCCATTCCAGGTGTGCATTCCTTCTCACCTGCCATGACCAACTCGTACTCCATGTCACTCTCACCACCACACTCTGTCGTGCATTTACCCTCACTCTCGACAGCACACTCACTCCTCGGCGCACACTCTTGCTCACCAATACCCCTCGCATTCCCCATAGTCGGACCTCCTTGCACACCTCCTCTCTCCACACACTCTGCACCTGTCACACACCTCACCAGCGGCCTCTCACGAACGCCCGGGTCTAAACCAACACCCAAGCTCGACAAACCAAGCTCGACAAACACCAAGCTCGACAAACACCAAGCTCGACAAACACCAAGCTCGACAAACCAAACCAACACCCAAGCTCGACAAACCAACATGACCAACTCGACTGTCTAAACCAACACCCTCACACCATATACATTTCCGAGTATATCGCCACTCACCTCGGCACCTCTTCTTCGCTCCTCCTCCGCCACCTGCAAACTCTTTATCTGGTTAGCAAGTACATCATCACGATTTGAGCACAGACCTTGTACATAATCCATCACTTCCTCCTTCAGCTCCTTCTTAGTTTCCCTCCATCTCTTCTTAATTTTGCTTACCCCCTCTTCCACTTCCTCTAATTTCTGTCTCGCCTCTTTTATTTCCCGGTGCGCCCCTTCAATTTCTTCCTCTAAGGCCACCTTGGTCGTTTCTATTTGCGTCCTGACTTCCCGTTCTTTTGTCTCCATTGCCTCGTCCAACCTCTTTGTCAACCCCTCGTGTACCATCTGACATTCCATCTTCGTCGCTATCGGTTCTTTTTTTATTTCTTTCTGTGTCGCCTTCAACCCCCCCCGATTACCGCCGTGTTCTTTTCCACTTGCTCCCCTAACTTCTTTTGTCCCACCGTCAGCTGCTCTACTCCCCGCGTCAGGTCTTCTATTCCCCCCTGTAACCTCGCCGTACTATTCCTCACCTCTTTCTCCATGCGCTCCTCACCCCGCTTTACCTCCTCGCGTACCCCTGCGACCTCTTCGCCCACACCTCGCCTTATCTCCTCCCCCATCTCTCCCATCTCTTTGGTAGATGCCGCCCTCATCTGTTCCAAATCATTCCCCTGGGCATCCAATTTACCTTCCAACCCGATTTTCACCTCCTAAATCTGATTCCCCATCTGTTTAATTTCCCAGGCGGATTGCTCCCCTATTTCCCTCAATTTGCCTTCCATCTTGTCTTCTAGCCCCGTTAACCCACTCTTCACCCCTTTCATCCCGTTGTTTAATCCCTCAAATTTGTTGTCTAAACCCTCAAATTTGGCTTCTAGCCTCCCGATTTGATTTCCCATATCATTCCTCAATTCCCCAATTTGGTTGCCCCAACCGTTCACTGGTACCCCTCGCTTCGTCCCTCATTCTGCTTTCCATTCCCTCCATTTGGCTTCCCATTTGCTCAATTTGGCTTCCCAGCCCCCTGGTCTTTTCCCTCTCCTCATTCGCCTTGACCATGAAGGCCTGCATTTGCAGCATGAGTAGGTCCCAGTTCATCGGCGCCGTGGGCGCGGCTGCTGCGGTCACGTGCGCGGCGCCATTTGGTGCTGCTACAACCTCGTGCGCGAGGCGGCCATCTTGTGCGCCTGAAATCACCGCTACCGAACCCTCATTGCCTTCCTCCCGCATTACTCCCACCTCCTCCCTGGGGTCCTGGGTTGACTCTAAACCCTCTTCTTCTACCCCCACCGGCATCCGATCGCCTTGACCATCCATGGCACGACTTAATTTGGAATATTAATACCAAATTTTGGCCGCTCGTAATTTTGACCAAATTTTTTTTTCAGATATAAAAATTTGGTTCGGGCCTCAAATCCCACTCCCCGACACCAATTGTTACGGAAACGGGGACGGCGCTCCCCTGACAAAAGGGGGGGGGGGGTTAATCCCCCTTGTATTTTGCACTGGCTGTCTCCGATCCTGAAGCTACCCCGCTCCCCTGTGGGGTGGGATTAGCCATGGTGATTGGTCAAGGGAATCCCATACACCTCCACCAATCCCTCCACAAGGCAGGTGGGTAACTCCGCTCGAATCCCGGACAAGATGGAGTTTGCCGAGCGGTTTAGCAATCCAAAATCCGAGCCGTTAACAACACTAACCCGATTCTGAGCGGTTCTGCCAAATCGTGCCACGTATATTCAATAGGGGACAGGACGAAAGTGATAGGATGAGAAAGAAGGAACCAAAGGTAAGAAGGAACAGTTATTTATTACTATTATTTGCACAACCAAAGAAACCAAAGGAGAAGGAAAGAAACGAAAGTAATTTACAGAAGAAGAAGAAGACACAGTGCAATCCTTAGCTTATACAGTCTTACTTATACCCAGACAGGACAACACAAACAGACTCACACGAATAGGGAATTGCAGGTAGGATTGGCTGGAGGGAGAAGAAGGTGGGACCACAGGGCTGGAAGGATGAGGTTAGATTCCGTACAGGACGGCAGGGCTGGAGGCGAGCGGCCGCCGACTCCGCGCTCGGGTCCACACGGCAAGGTTTGCTCGCAGCAGCACGTCAGAGCTGGGGGCTGTTTGAAGCAGCGTCTCTTCTCTCGCTCGTACCTCTCTCAAGCGCCTTGCTCCCCAGAACTCAACTCGGTCAATGCGCCTCCCTCCACAGAACTCTCAGTGCGTGCTCCCTCACTCATCTGCATAAGTAGTCCCTCAGTCACCCTTTTATGGCCCTCCCCGAGATCAAGCCGCGGGCTAAGAGGGCACGCCTACCGGGGCACTCTCCGCGGTGCCGATTGGTGGGCACGGGCTCTTCCTGGCTCCGCCCACGATGACGAGGGGCGGGCAACGCCCTTCTTCTCCGAGCTGACCACGTGCGTAATAGAGGCGAATGCTGCTGGCAATGGAGGCAACGCTGCTGGCAATGGAGTTTTGGGGCTATTGAAAAGGGGATCTATCTTATTTGATTTGGTGCAACGTAAGATCGACTAGTGGGAACATAGCCTTAACTGAAACACAGACTAATGAAATAACTATTGAGAAGGTCCTATGGTGGCCTACGTGGTGTTCATGGACTAACTAAGGTGCACTCATTTCAATTAACAGCCAATTAAAGGGGAAGTGTACACAGGGGTTATTTATAAGGAATTTTAATACTAAATTTCATATAAAGGTTCTAAAAACTGCAACAATATATATATATATGTGTGTGTGTGTGTGTGTGTGTGTGTGTGTGTGTGTGTGTGTGTGTGTGTGTGTGTGTGTGTGTGTGTGTGTGTGTGTGTGTGTGTGTGTGTGTGTGTGTGTGTGTGTGTGTGTGTGTGTGTGTGTGTGCAGGGTCTGTGTTGTCCTGTGTTGTGGGTGTGGTACAAAGGAAATAATGCTTCAGAGGGTGTAATAACAGTCTGTACTGCTTTTGTACAGATCGGAGGGGGGTGGGGTTTGTAATAAAGTATTCAGCAGAGGTTGGGACACCTGTAGGAATTGTTTGCATCAACTTTCAAGGCTTAATTTACTTACATTGCTGCAGAACACCTGTACGTTGTTAACCCATTACTTATTCCCGGAAGAAGGCCGTTTTTGACAATATAACTGTGCAATTGACATTATTTTCCCGTTTTTGCTAACCTAAACTTTTTTTAAACCTCGAGCAGTTTACTGCTTACCTTTGTACCATTTCAGGTTATTCACTGGACATGCAACTGCGTAAATTTCAATAAAAACTGGAAAAATTGTGGTGTTCTAAAACTTTGACCGGTTGTGTGTGTGTGTCCGTGTGTGTCCGTGTGTGTGTGTGTGTGTGTGTGTGTGTCCGTGTGTGTCCGTGTGTCCTAATTGAAATGTCCTAATTCTAAGTCGTTCACATTGGTGTTGTTGTTTTTTTTTTTTGGGGGGTTTTTTTTTTTTCATCTTGCAGAGGCTCCTGGGGCTGCAGCATTGAAGTTCAACTTACCAAAGAGACCTCTTGTCACGAGCACAAATCGGGTGCCACCTCAGCAGAACAATTCTACGCAGCAAACGAAGGGGTCACCATTGACTTTGCAAAGCATTCCAAAATCTCACACAGAAAAAGTGGCTTCAGCTCAAAACAAGTGAGATATTTGGTGGCAGATTATGCAAGTTTCAAATGAAATGTCAGAAACTCAGAATTTACCCTCTTTGTCAGTTAAATTATTTTATTTTATAAAAAATTTTTTTTGTTTTAAACGCTTGACCTTTTTCAGAAATGTACAAACGAGCAATAACTACAATCTCAACGAATCTTTTTATTTATTTAATTTCTCATTCAATTCTAGTCTATTGCTCCAAAATAACGTCAGAGTCCCGGTGTCCAGCCATACGTGCCTCCGTTACATTTCACTAAAACATCTCACAAATTTCCCGACCAATTATGGACCAAATTTGGGACGATGCATCAAGACAGCAAGGTCTCACATGCTTGTGCGCCCCTTCTGGATGCTCCCAAACAAAAGGGTTAAAAGGGGGGTTTTACCCCAAATATTCGTATTGGATTCAAAATAAATTCCTCACTGACAACCGGATCCAGAACAAACTGACTATGTGGCATTGTGATCATGCCCAACCTTAAATTGTGCTCCTCATGGCCGCATCTCCCCTGAAAAAGGGTCACAGGCTCCCTCACCTATTCCCTCATTCACAAAAACATATTTTCCTCCAAACTACGTGACCGATTATGGACCAAATTTGTGTGATACATCAGAACAGTAAGGGTCAATGGGGTTGTGTGCTCCCCATCCAGACCCCCCCCCCCCTCTATAAGAGGGTAAAAGGGGAGGGCGGTTCACCTCAAATTCAGGTAATTTATTTTAAAATCTTATCAGAAACAGTGACGGAAATAGCCATCAGTCCCTCACGGGGCTATTTATATTTCTTTTCATTGGTGCCTTTACTTCTGGTCCACAATTGATTTCCTTTCTTATGCTCATCTGGATTGGATCTTTACAATTTAGTTCTGGTTATTTCATTAACACATTTGCCTAAATGTTTCTGTTTATACAAGAGGCAATCGAACAAGAAAAAGCCACAATATCAGATATTAATTTTCAACATATCCAGCCTTGTTGTGTACTTGTTTGTAGTTGTTTCCTGTCTTTTCCAGAGAAATTGAAGTATTCTGCTAGCTTTTGCAGCCAAGTGTTGGTAATCTCAATGACATTTGCATCATCATTTTATCAGAAAATCACGAGATTTGTGTTGGGACAAATAGTAGTCAATCAGGCAAGGTCTATAATGTATTAGGTGCACCGGAAAGTAATGTCGTTTTTCAAAGAGGAATACACAGTTTAAAAAACGACATTACTTTCCGGTACACCTAATAAGTTGGGTGTTTTAATTGCTTGAAGCCACAGCTCTGAATGCCTTCTCTACAACATGGGCATCGTCGACAAATTCCATATCCAATATGTCACCACACATCACCCAGATTCAATTGAGGCTGTGACCTGAAGCAACAACAACAAACAACATGCATTTTAAGGCCATTTTCCCTGCTAGAGCGGCGGTTAGCCTTGTGGTCCCCATGGCAATCTTCTCCATTTTGCCCTATTTTCTGCATCGCTCCTTGTTAACCCCCTTGCCCGTATTTCTTCTTCCACCATCTTTAGCCAAGTCTTTCTCAGTCTTCCCCGTCCTCTACTTCCTTCTACATTCATTTCCATCACTCTTCTCAACCAGTCACTTTCATCCTTCCTCAACACATGACCAAACCATCTCAACCTGTTCCTCTTCACAGCATCAATCACAGGCTCTATTCCCATCATCTTTCGCAATTCATCATTTGTCTTCCTCTCTCAACGATACTCCGCACATCCACTGAACCATTTGCATTTCCACCCTTTCCAGCCTTGGTTGCTGCTCTACGTTCATTACCCATGTCTCGCTCCCATAAATCATAACACTTCTCACACATGCAGCATACACCTTTCCCTTCAGCTTCAACGACACTCCCCTCCTCATCAGCACGCCACTCAGTTCCCGAAACTTCTTCCATGCACATCTCACTCTTGCAACCGTTGCCGAGTCTGATCCACCTTCTCCATTCAGCATGTCTCCGAGGTAGCAAAATGTTTTCACACCTTCCAGCTTCACGCCGTCTCCAAGATCCAACTCAACATTTCCTCCATCTGCAGCTCCCTCTGTGCACACCTTACATTTGAATGTAGCTGCCACTCTGGTTGATGACCCTCTCAGACCACTACATTTTTGATGAACCCACTCAGCGCACATTGTACATTGAATGGAGTTCACTCCGACACCCTTCCTGCACACAGCACATGGCCACTTCCCAGTTCTTTCCACCTCACAACATGCTTTACCACTTGTCATCACCTTCGTCTTTCCTATATTCACCTTCAGACCTTTTGTCTCCATACATTCCTTCCACTTGTTCATCTTTTCCTTCAGTCCATCCATACTTTCCGCAATCAACACCAGATCATCTGCATACAACAACTCCCACAGTCAACCCTCCTTTACGTTCTGAGCCAGCACCTCCATCACAGCTACAAATAGTAGTGGACTTAGTACCGACCCCTGATGCACTCACACCTTCACCTCAAACTCACCACTGTTCCCGTCCTTCGTCCTTACAGCTGTGCGCGCTCTTTTGTACATTGCCATCACTACTCTGATCAACCATTCCTCCACTCCTAACTTCCTCAATGCCCATGTCAATAATTTGCGTGGAACCCTATCGAATGCTTTCTGCAGATCAACAAACCCAAGAAACGACTTCTTCCTCTTCTCCATGTACTTCTCCTGCAACTGCCTCACAATAAAGAGTGCGTCTGTCGTTACTCTTCCTGGCATAAATCCAAACTGCATTTCGTCGATCTTCACCTTCCTTATCCTCCTCTCCAACACCCTTTCCAATACCTTCATTCCATGCTCCAATAACTTTATCGCTCGGTACAAGCCACACTCTAGAGGGTCACCTTTCCCCTTGTATAGAGGACGAGGGTACTCAGTTCCCAACCCACTGGAATGCGGCCTTCTTTCACCACCAGATTACAGATCTCTGTCATTCTCTTCACACCCCAACTTCCTGCTTCCTTCAACATATCTCCCACAACTCCCGTCAGCCCTCCCGCTTTTCTACTCTTCATTGCTTCCCTGTGTGTCGCAAGAGTCGCCTAACAGGGTTCGTGGCAGGAAGGGCATCCGGCCGTAAAACATTGCTTCAAAAGGGGGACCATGGTGCCCGAAAAAGGCCAACCCCTGCTCTGCAGGGAAAAATGGCCTCTAAAGGTGGTTCTATTGCTTTTATCGCTTCCTCAACTTCCTTCTCAGTTATCTTCTCTGCCGGTCCTAAAACTGGGTTACTCTCTATGTTGCCATCCCATTCATTCTCTGTATTCAACAGCATTTCCATATATCTTTTCCATCTTCCTTTAATTCCATGTGGGTCCACAACGATTTGTCCCTTCATCCTTCAAGCTACTCACCCCCAACACATCACACCGCTCTTTCGCTCTCTGCTTTGCAATCCTGAATACCGCTCTCTGACCCTCTTCCGAATCCAAGCTTTCTCCGAACATTTTCCTACATGCCTCCTGCGCCTTTGCTACCTCTTTCTTTGCAGCCTTCTTGGCTGCCTTATAACTTTCATGCTCTGCTTTTTCTGCGCCCGTACCCTTCGCCTTCTGCCACTCCTTGAACTCCTTCCTCTTCTCGTCAACCTCTTTCCAACTTCCTCATCCCACCACCATGTTTCCGAGTGCCTCGGTGGTCCTTTTGTCCATCCACATACCTCACCAACGGCTCCCAACAGACTATCTTTCATTGACATCCAACCACGTTCAAGCTCAACCACATCTTCCTCTACCCTACACAGCCTCTCTTTTAATGCCTCCCTTACTGTCACCTCTTTCAACCTCCACACCTTCATTCTCGGTTGGTACTTCACCCGCCGAGCTCTCCTCGTACCTTTCACCCTTCTGTCTCAGACAACCAAGTGGTGCTGTGAAACAGCCTCCTCCCCCGGGATCACCTTTGTCTCCCGGAGGTGCCCCCGATCTCGCCTACGCACCATCAGGTAGTCAACGGTTGTCGTCGACCCACCTGACGTGCATGTAACAAGATTATTATCCCCTTTCTGGAACTGAGTATTACAAATCAACAAATCAGCTCTATCAGCAAACTCCAAAATCCTTTCACCTTCTCCATTTCTCACACGATATCCGTAACCCCCATGAACTCCCTCAAAACCGTCCATACTCCTTCCCACATGTCCATTTAGGTCTCCTTCTACCACAACAACTTCCTCATCTTTCACGTTTTCCATCAGCTTCTCTATCGCACACCAGAACTTGTCCTTCTCTTCATCGCTCCGACCAACCTGCGGAGCACATCCCGAGATGACGTTCACCAAGAGCTTTCCAATCATCATTTTCACCATCATCAACCTATCACTCACTCTAGTCACACTCACCACACTGTCTACAAACTCCTCAGAAAACAGGACACCAACACCATTCACGCCCTCCGGGCACCCTTGCCACACAAACTTGTATTTCTGTCCCTGCCAACCCTTCACCATTCTCACACCACTTCCCTTCCATCTCGTCTCTTGCACACAACATATGTCCACTCTTCTTCTGACCAATACTTCCACCACTTCTCCTGATCTCCCTGTCATTGTCCCTACATTCCATGTCCCAAACCTCAGAAACCGATCTCCACTTCGGGCTGTACCCTGCCCATATGTACTTGTAATTGTCATGTATTGGGGCGGCTTAGCCCAAATATTCAAAAGAATTGTGCATTTTGTGATACAAGCACCAAATTTGGCACACTAGTAGACTATCATATTATGCAAAGATCTGGATATTGGGCCATCTCAGATTCAGAGATTTGATTTTTGCAAGATTTGCAGATTTTGCAAGCTGAGATTGCAACGCCAGGGACGGCCGACTCCTTCCTACGAGCTGCCCACGTCACCCGCACAAGAAGAGCTCATCAAATCACTGCAGCGGCACTGCACATCCTGCAACACCGTGCGTATGAACGCCACTGTATGACATATGCTGATGATGCAGAAGACCTGCCTGAGTTCGAAGACTGGTGTCACCAGAGAGGAGAAGACATTCCCAACTTTCAGTACTGGGCAACTGTGCTGGAACTAGAGATGTTGGTACTGGTCTACGTGCGTTCTCTGCGGCAGGCTTCATTCACGACGTACCTTGATGCCCTGACGGAACTGGTCCCATGGTTCCATGCCTTAGACCACACACACTATGCCAGGTGGGTCCCTGTTCACCTGAGGGACACGGTTGCACTCCCAATGAAGCACCCAGATGTAGCCAGAGAATTCAGGGCTGGCAACTTCACTGTACAGAAGACGAAGAAGGTGTTCTCTTCGATCCCAATCGAATCGAAATCTTGCAAAAATCAAATCTCTGAATCTGAGATGGCCCAATATCCAGATCTTTTCATATGATAGTCTACTAGTGTACCAAATTTGGTGCTTGTATCACAAAATGCACAACAGGTTTGCAATGCTGCTACACTAATGGTTCTCTTTTTGAGGCAATGTTTTTTATGGCCGGATGCCCTTCCTGACGCCAACCCTCTTTGTCGCCTCTTACGACATGCAGGGATATGGTGTACCTATTCTAACCAGGGTACACACCGGGAAAAGGCTGTGACTTGAAGCACAATAACCATATTGTGTGCACACCAGGGTGCATACAATGTAACTCAATTGAAAAAGGGAAAAGTAAACCGATGATGATGATGATGATGATGATGATGATGATGATGATGATGATGATGATGATGATGATGATGATGATGATGATGATGGATGATGATGATGATGATGATGATGGATGATGATGATGATGATGATGATGATGATGGATGATGATGATGATTTGCCTGAAGTGTGACATAACCATTCACTCCTTAAATTCACACAGAAATGGCAACACGGGAATAAAAGCTCAGAGTGTTTGGCCTGGGGAAGTCTGTTGGAAAACGGGTTAAACTTCCTTTAGACGGTCTACTCTCCCCTGTTTAGTACAAAATTGGCAGATTAGGTTCTGGCACAATTATTGGTTTAATCTGCCTTTTATTTATTTATTTTGGAACTATGGATGATTCCAAATACCATAAACTTGTCAAATATATATATATAGATATATATATATAGTAATGGAGCACCCACTTTATTGCCATATGTTTATAGAACGACACCAAAGCAGGCTGAGTGGCCACCAGCAATGAAAGCTTATGTGGAGAGGTGTTTTGGTTCGTGCGGGTCAGAGACTGACAAAGATCAAACTGAGAGAGTGCTGAAGCAGATTCTGACGTCCCGGCTCAACGACGGCTCAGCATATACCATTGATTGGGGAAAAGAGCCATTACCGGAGTGAGTTTTTTTATTTATCCCATGTATATCAATGGAATGGGAGAAGTAAAAGGAATTGCAACTTTTTGCCATGCAGATGAACTGTTGCTGTCCTAAATTAATTTTGGATTAATTTATTTTAAGGCAATGTGCAGAATTTTAACTTATGTACTACTTTGTAAGTATGCACTTGCAAAAATCTCTGCAGCATATTATTTTATAACAAACTTAAATTTTGTTGAAAGATGGATCTATTAAAGTTCATGTTCAGCATTTCTGCAGTCAGACAATATTTTTGAAATCATCTTTACAAAAGAAGTAACCAATTGATTGTCGTAATCTTTGCATAAATAGACATTTATGTTTATGCAAAAAAAAAAGAGAAAAAATGTTGAAGGTGTCGTGAAGTTGCTTCCTAACTTCTCTATTGTACCTTTCCTCAATTCCCCTGAAGTAAAATGTTTTTTTTTTTGTTTTTTTTTGTCAGCTTGGGAAAGGAGGCTGTCAAAGTAAACCGAAGGTTGCCGACACAGTGGAGTGGCACTGGCGGTGAAACGCCCAAGGCTGGTGTTGTAGCTGGTGTTGGAAGGGACTTACCTTTTGGATACCAGTCACGTTTTGGCAACCGAAATGTTTTCAGGAAAAGATCTACGTCGTCATCCAGTTCCAGCTCTCCCTCACCATCTCCACGACGAAGACGTCACAACAGGTGACGTGAAAATGAAAATAAACAGGCGAGCATGACAGTTCTAAAACATAGCTTCCACCAGCCACGTGTAAAACAGCTGAACGTGTGCAAAAAACATATCTTTCATAAGCTGCGTGCATGACCTGCTTCTACATGCTATGCCAGACCACTCCAAGCCATGACAAACTGTTCCGTGCTGTGAACCGTGACGAACTGTCCGAGCCGTGCCATGCCGGATAGTTCCAAGCTATGCCATGCTGTTGCGGACGGTTCCATGCCATGACATGATGTGTGCCAAACTGTTACGTGCCATTCCGATATTGGCTATTCCGACACCGGCTATTCCGACACCGGCTATTCCGACACCGGCTGAGCAGTTACATGGCATCCCATATAATACAACTCGCAAGCTTGTGCATTTAATTCTGTTTCATAAAGAAAAGTATGATTATTTCAGAAATATATTTATTATTAAAGTGATAACGGTATTTCAAATGATTGAGTAAAATTACTCACCCGTATATATTCTTACTGCAAAAAAAATTACTAACGTCTCACTTCTAGCGTTATAGCTGTGAAAACAACCAGAATGGTCATGCAATTAACTCAAATACCAGATGCCTGTAAAAGTTTTGGACGGCACAAATTCACCTTTCCTGAGTGGAAACAAAATGGCGAATAGCGCTAACATTGATATTGTGTGCTCCCTTTCAGTGACGAACGTGACGTCGCTTCCGTGATTGTAAGGTCACTTTCTCCGTGACAGATAAATAAACAAGTACAGATACATTCAAAGTACACCGCCCCCATGCCAAATAATTAAATATCCTGCAACGTGGCATTGCCGGGGCGCCTCCGGCGCCCGGCAATACCGCAGTGCAGCTCATTGAGGCTGCATTGGGAGGGAGAGGTTTTTGTTTTTTGTTTTTTTTGTATACTGAATCGAGGCTCGTGAAAGAGCTAACATTTATTTCACAAACAAATCAACCAGACAAACAAAATATACAAAAAGAGGGAGCGGAAGACAAGATGGGGAGAGAAGGGGAAGCACACAACCACAACATTTGAGAGCAGGGAGAAGTGTAGGAGGGAGAGGGCTTGGGTGCAGGAGGCGTGGGAAGGGGAGGGGGGGGGGGGGAGGTATAAAACACAAGGGGACCAAAATTAGCGGGGGTAGAAAAGATCAAGGTTTTGGATGGGGGAGGATAAGAGATGGTGGTGAACAGCTGTTTTAAAGACCTGGAGGGTGGAGTGGGATTGAAGAGAGTGAGGGAGTTTGTTCCAGAGGCGGGGGAAAAGAGGAATGAAGGAGTGAAGGTGAGCAGAAAGTCTTGATTTTGGCAGTTTAACCATAAAAGGGTTGCAGGCAGATCTTGTGCGACCTGTAGGAATATTTGGGGGACAGAGCTCAGAGAGAGCTGGGGGGGCAAGGCCAGAGAGGAGTCGGTAGAACACAGAAAGACCACCAACCTGTCTGCGGTGAGTGAGTGAAAGGCCCTTGGAGTTAGCTTCATCGCGGGAGATTCCAATGATTTTGAACGCTTTGGTTTCAACAGCGTGAAGACGAGCTAGGTGTGAGGCAGGAGCACCAGACCAGAGGGGAGAGCAGTATTCCATAGAGCTGTGGATGAAAGCCTTGTATGTGGTGAGGAGCTCAGGTGTGCCAAGGAAGGAGTTCGCACGACGGAGGATGCCCAGTCGGCGACTGGCTTTGGAGGCCAGATTTGAAATGTGGTTTTCCCAGGAAAGATCATGGCAAATAGTGAGACCCAAAAGCTTGAGTGACAGAACTTCTTGGAGAGGATTATTCAGAAAGTGGATGGGAGGGTTTTCCAGTCGGTCTTTTCGGAGAGACATCGTAAGAGTGTGAGATTTATCAGGATTGAAAGACATGTTCCATTTGTTTGCCCAGTCTGTGATTTTGTCCAGGTCTGCAGAGAGTGAGGAGGCTGCAGACTGCCGATCTGAGGGATGAGGAATGGAGCGACAGAGAGTAGAGTCGTCAGCAAAGAGATAGAGAGGATTTTCAAGAGAGTCAGAGAGATCATTGATGAAGACCAGAAAAAGCACAGGGCCCAGAACACTACCTTGGGGAACTCCAGCCTGAACAGGAAGAGGAGATGAGAGAAACCCATTCAGGGCCACACGTTGACTACGACCAGAGAGGAAGTCCGCCAGCCATGCGTGGAGATTTCCATGGATACCAAAGGAGGAGAGTTTGGTGAGCAGAGCAGGGTGCCAGACCGTATCGAAGGCACGTGAAATGTCAAGGGAGACAGCTCTAATTTCCTGTTTGGTGTTGAGGACCTCCATCCATTGTTGAGAAAGCAGAAGCAGCATGTCCAGAGTAGAGTGACCAGGTCTGAAACCAAATTGATGATCAGAGATCAAGCCATTGGAGAAGAGGAAAGATTTCATATCTGAAGCAATAATGGATTCCATGACTTTGCTGATAATTGGGAGAAGGCTGATTGGTCTGTAGTTGCTGGGATCTGTTTTTGCACCTTTTTTGTGCAAAGCGGTGATGTTGGCTGATTTCCAAGCAGATGGCAGATGACCTTGAGCAAAAGAGAGGGTGAAGAGAACAGAAAGAGGGAGTGAAAGAGCGGAAGAACATGATTTTAGGACACGTGGGCTGATGCCGTCAGGACCAGTTGCAGAATCAGTCGAGGGTTGACAGAAACTTTTCCACCTTGTCAGGAGGAAAGGACACAGAGTCCAGGAGCAGCTGGGTACGACTGGGTACGGTGGGTACAGAGAGGGATGGGTTTGGGACACAAGATTTAGAGGCAAACACAGAGATGAGGCATTCAGCTTTTTCACGTGCGGAGTCAGCCGTTAAGCCGTTTGAGGTGAGGGAGGGGATGGAGGGGGAACTCAAACAGTCAAACCAGAAACATTTGACCAGACGCCACCAGGATTTGGAAGAGGGAGACAGAAAAGAGAGTTCGGTCTTGAGAACGGTGAGATATTGTTTCCTGGCTCTCCTGAGGGTGGACACACACTTGTTTCGGGCTTTGTGAAAGGAAATGAGATTTCCTTCCGTTGGATTTGCTTTCCAGGAGACGAAAGCAAGTTGTTTCAGGGCAACAGCCTCACCACAAGATTCTGTGTACCATGGATGGGAGGAAGGGTATGACAACTGAAGACGAGATGGGATAAATCTGTGCATGAGAGAGAGCAATTTACTTTGAAAGAATTCCCAGGATGAGTTGATGTCAGAGGCGGTAGAGATGGGAGACCAGTCCAGATGATTGATGGCTGCTTGAAGACCGTGCCAGTTGGCCTGAGTGAAATGCCAGACTCGTCGACGCTGAGGAGGCTCTCTGAGAATGGTCAGAGAGATGTCCACTTTGACAAGCACATGATCAGATGAGCCGATTGGAGCAGAAGAAGAGCAGCAGACATTTTCAGGGAAGTTAGTCATAACCAAATCCAGAAGAGAAGATGCTCCGTTGACTGAGATCCGGGTCGGGAAATTGACATTGTGTCAGTCCCAGTGAGTTGCAGAAGTCCTTTGCTGAAGAGCCATGGCTGGTGAGAGAGGTACCCACACCCAGCCAACTGGCATGGTGACAATTGAAATCACCACATATGAGGAAGAGAGAGTTGGGATGGGTAGATAGAAGTTGGTCCATATCAGACAGCGAGAGGTAGATGGAGTCATTGCTGTTTGGTGGACGGTACAACACACATATGAACAAAGGGTGGGAGCGAAGGGGAAGCCGTAGCCAAAGGTATTCCTGGGGGTGAGGTGGAGAGAGGGCAGTGGAGGGCGAGTGAGGAAGAGAGTTTTTTTATAAAGATAGCAACCCCACCTCCAGGACGAGGCTCAGGTCTATCATACCGGAGGAGGGAGTAACCTGGGAGAGATACCAAGGCATCAGAGACATCATGAAGGAGGAAAGTTTCTGTTAAGCAGATCACATCTGGTATGTCAGAAGCAACCTGTATGGAGAGATCAGTCAAGTTTGAGCGAAGGCCCCGGATGTTTGAGGTCCATACCGTTAATGAAGAGGAAGGGGGAGCATCAGGTCCAGAACAGGGGGGGGGGAGGGGTAGGGTAAGATGTGGAAGAGGAGGAAGAGGTAGGGAGAGCTGTTGAAGGTGTGTCAGAGATTTCAGAGATTTCAGAATAGCTTGGAGAAAGGGAAGAATGGGGCAGACAAAAGCTTTGATGGAGATTGGGTGAGGCACAGTGAGGTGTTATTTGAGGAGGGGGAAGAGCGAGGCAGAAGGTTGGGGGAGATGAAGGTGAAAGTTGGAAGGGGGAAGAAGCAGGGAGGATGCTTTGAGGAGGAGGGGTGAGAGGGGAGTCTAGGAGGGGAGGAGCGAGGGAGAGTCTCGGAGGGGAGGGGTGTGGGGGGAGTTTAGGAGGGAGGGGAGGGAAGGGGCAAGGGGGGAGATTTGAAAGGGATGGGTGATGGGGAGGATTTGGAGGGGAGGGGTGAGATTGGATTTTGAAAAGTGTACGATTCATGGGAAACGAACATTTTTTGCAAAATGAGTTTGACCTTCGAGTCAAAAATACGTTTGAGGACACTGAAGGAGGGGTGGAGTTCTGGATAGTTTAGGGAATGTAGAAAGGAGGAACTGTAAGAGATGGTATTATATGTATTTTTTGGAATGAATAGATTTGGTGAGCAAGACAAAAGCATCCTTTTGTAGGAGAAGTAGAAAAGGGTGTTATAATATATGAGAGAAAATAGTTGTTCAGGGGAGAGATTATACATTTCTAACCACGTGATCGCGTGATCGCGAACAACGTGAACGAAGAACGAACGAACAAATAAGAACAACAAATAAACGAATAAGACCTGGGAAGGAAATATTTTTTTGGGTTTTTTTTTTTTTGAGTAGAGATATTAAACAAGGAGGTATGGGGTGAACGACTGGGACGAAACAGAGAACGAAAATAATTCCAACGCATTCGACGAATCGCTGAGAGAAAAACAAAACCACAAGGTCGGAGACTGTACGGTAGCCTAAGCCTACGAGTACTAGGCCGCAGAATACTCGATACGCATTAACCGACGATTGTGTATACATGTACGAAAAATTAGCACCAAAAATTTTCCAAAAGATACGCTATAGGTACATACACCGAAAGATAGATACAGTCTCGACAAAAACACAATTGTGAAAGATCACTTAGCTTCGAAAGCGTGAGCGCATGGAACAGCTTCGAAAAGACGTGACCTCGCCGTGATCTCACGAGATCTCTGAAGATGATGCTTCATCATCTGAAGAAGATGCTTCATCTGAAGATGTATCTTTTAGAAATTGAATTAAATAAGTCATTAATAAAAAATTAAATAATTAATTGATTAATCAATAAATAAGATTTTAATCAATTAATTATAATTATAATTAATCGATTAATCAATAAATAATTAATCGATTAATTGATTAATCAATAAATCAAAAATATCCTTGATAGCCACATCACTTGGTCACTCATGTCCAAATATTAGCTTCCCAGCTCAAAAGGTGCCTGAGATATTGGCCAAATGAGAAAGAAAATAAATAAATGATTAGTAATGAAAATAAATAAATAATAATCATTAAAAGATTAAATTATTAATCAATTCGGTCATAAAACACATAAACCACCACCATTTCATCAGAATCTGTAACTTAAAAAAAAAATTTTTTAGTCATTAATCGAATAATTAAATAATTAATCGATTAATTGATTAATTGATTAATTAATAAATCAAAAATAGCCTTTGCAGCCAAATCACCTGGTCATTGGCATGTCCAAATATCAACTTCCTAACTCAAAAGGTGCCTGAGTTAATGGTCAGAAGAGAAAGGAAATTTGATTAATTAAATAAGTACTTAATTAATCGCTAATTAATTAAATAACTCCTCAATTAATTGATTGATCAAAAAACAAAAAAAATACCGGTTTTGACAAAGGACTTGCTCACTATTGTGCCGAAATTTCAGCTTCCCAGCTCAAAGGATGGCTGAGATGTCGTCCGGACAAACAAACAAGAAAACAAGAAAACAACCAGAGTGAAAACTGAGTACTCCCTTTCAGCGTGCGTCACTGCCGAGCCCCCTTCGGTGCCCAGCAATGACCATTTGCAATGCCTGGAGATGGCATAGGAAAGGTGCGGTGTACAATACACAGGCCTTTTATACAGGGACCGTCAAAAGTCATGACTATTTCAAACAGCATTATAGGAAATAGGAAGTATGTTGTACTGAATGTATAAGATGGAAAATGAAAGAACACACTTTGGAGATTGTTCACAATTTATTTCGTGAAAATCACTTCCAGTAAGTGACAGCCACGGGCAACCACACAAAATTATACATGCTGCACAACACTCCATCACTGATGTCAGTGTTTCCAACTGAATGTTAAGGACTTCTCTACGAATAGTGTGCTTTAGTTCCTCTGTATGGATATCATCCATTGTCCTTTTTCATAATCTGACACAGTGAAGTCTCGGAAATCTGCTGTTAATGGGATCGCCATTTACACGATTTATTCGGGGATCACACGACGTTTTCCTAGAGAGTCGCAATGTTTGCTGTAGTTCTCATTGACCTCGGACGACCTGATCTTTTTGCATCTGCCACTGAACCAGTCTGTTGGAATGCTGTCACTCATCTCCTTATGGCTTTGTCTTTTGGTGCTATTCTCACACACACCTTGTGCTCTTCAGAATTCACAGTGCATACACACAACACTGCAACCGTTTGGAAGTACAGCTCCACAACCAGTGCACAACCCCACTTATCCATGACAAATTCAACCCTTAAGATTGACCGGCAACAGAAAAACCAACAGTATATTGTCTTCAGCACAATTTACAATGCAAATACAGTCATGACTTTTGGCAGACTGTGTGCACGCGTGCGTGTGCACATACACTCCAGGGCAAAAAATAAAGGGCCCAGTCAATTTTTTAACACCTGAAAATATGTTTCTTTGCTGCTGTCCTTTGTACCCCTTACTGTTACCCAACAGTGACAGTTCAAGTTCTCATTCTGACAGTGGTGAGACTCCATCTGCTATGCAAAGTCACATTGGACGTCGACTTGGTGTATTGGATCGAGGTAGGGGCCGAGCGGACCGTGGAAGAGGCAGGGGACGTGGCAGAGGAGCACAAAGGTGTGTAAAATGCATGTAGGAAGTAACCTTTTTTTTTTTCTTCCTTCTTGGGTTCAACCGTACAAGGTTGAAGGTCTGAACTCTGCGAATTTATATTGGTTAGTGGTATTGCTTTGAAGGTCAATAATACGTTGCAAGTTTCTGAAGGTCATTAGTTTATTTTACAAGACACCTGAAAGAGTTTGGGGGTGAGGGAGAGGAAGCACAAGTTTGATATTTGTTTTTCTACTTGTGCCTTTGTTTTTATTTTTTTTATTCTCGATGCAGTAGGGTATATTATTAATTTGTTTAATTTCTCCTTACAGAGGTGATATGAAAGAAACCACAGGACAGAATCGGCGCCGTGCACGACGTGAACGACAATGGCGGCAAGCCGGTCTTCGTTTTGATGTGGAAGACCCAGAGAAGGAGAGCAAACGGCAACGACGTGCTGCACGTTTTCAGAACCAGGGTCCCAAAAAGCTGCGCTCTGAGCCGCTTGTACTGCAGATAAACAGCTTAGATGGCTCATCTGTTGATACGCTCGACTGGGACGAACTCAAGATTGTTGGCTCTTGCCAGGACATTACTAAAAAGTACCTTCGTTTAACATGTGCTCCTGATCCCTCCATGGTTCGTTCAGTCGTGGTAAGTAAACCTGAAATGCAAAGAGATGACTGTTGGATTTGTGTAACATTGTTGATGTTCCTATAGTGCTGCAGGGGTCATACTTAATTGTCCCCCGTCGCACCGAACGTAAGAGCGAAAGGGGGACTATGGTTTTACCCTCCGTCCGTGCGTGCTTCCGTCCGTGCATACGTGCACTGCAATATCTTTATAAAAGTAAGCGAAGGACCGAATTCTAATTTGGTGTGTGGGTGCAACTAGGCATATGGAAGAACCCTATTGAAAATTAGGTCGCCACGTCAAAATCCAAGATGGCTGTCACCTTATCTAAACCTTGTGAGCGCGATATCTTGAAAAGTAAATGTCTGAACTTTGTGAGCGGAATATCTTGAAAAATAAATGAACTACTAACATAATCTGGTGTGTGGGTGTATCGATGCATAAGGAAGAACGCTAGTGAAAATTGGGTCGCCACGTCAAAATCCAAGATGGGCGCCACCATATATATGTCTGAACATTGTGAGCGAAATATCTTGAAAAATAAACGAACTACTAACTTCTAATCTGGTGTGTGGGTGTATCTACGCATAAGGAAGAACGCTATTGAAAATTGGGTCGCCACGTCAAAATCCAAGATGGCCGCCGCCATGTATGTCAGAACCTTGTGAGTGGAATATGTGATCGGAATAGCAATGTTTTTATGGCCGGATGCCCTTCCTGACGCCAACCCTTGGTCACGCTCTTACGATGCGCAGGGATACGGTGTACCTATTCTAAATCGGGGTACACACCGTGATCATTCATCCCAGCAAGCTGATACTCAATTTGCCGACCTCGGAAGGATGACAGGCTGAGTCAACCCCCTAGCGTTAATTCAGCGATCGACTGGGATTCGAACCCAGGATCCTAGGATCCCAAGCCGGCACCCTAACCGCTAAGCCAACACCAGGCTTATTGTTGTTGCGGATCCGCCGCCGGCCTTCTCCCCTTACCAAGGGGGGGATTAGTCCCCTTGTCTTTGACTGACCAGCGCGACCCGGGACCTATGATGTCCCTTCCGGACAGCGCGAAATGGGGTATTAGGACCAAATTCGCTATTACCTATATACTCGTGCTGCCCTGAAGTGAGGAGATAAGCCCCGCACGAACCACATGTGTTGATACGCCGAGCGGTTGCATACACGCGATCCGCGCCGTTATCGCTCCCTAGACCCCGATTCAAGCGGTTCTTATTCGTACCACGCTTAGTCAATGGCGAAATCACAAAGGCGATCAAATTGGAAGGAAGAACAGAATTTATTTACACTATACAATGGTTCAAGAGCAGAGACACAGAGCAAATCCTTAAAGACAGTCTTACTTAATACCCAAGGACACGGGCCCGTCTCGCACACACACTCTCACACGTGGATTGCAGATGGCAGGACGATGTTCACCAGCTCGTCCAGGGATGGCTTCCGTGCAGCTCTCTCTCCGGTCCCCGGCATGTCCCTTGGAGTAGGTGAAGGCAGGAGCTCTCCGCGTGTCGTCTGGACGGAGCGAGTTACCACGGGGCGAATTGGTAGGGAGCGGACTTTGACGCGGCTGGCGGTTATTCACTTGCGGCTATGGCCGCGCTTACTCGCGTGGGTGAAAAGTGCTATTCGCGTTCCCGGCGCGTCTGGCTGCGCCTGCGTACGTGCACCGCCAACGCTTCTCCTTCTTCCCCTGGGCACGCACGTTATACTGCGAGGTTCTAGTTCACAATGGCGTCTCCACTGAACAAGTCCTTCTGATCCTCTTCCATCAAAGTCCTGCTGATAAGTCCTCTATCACGCTGTAAGTCCTTTGACCAAGTCCTTTTATTTCTCTCCTCTGCGAGTCCTTTTGCACACTCCTTGTGCTCACATTCCTCTTTCCATACACTCCAACACAACTCCATATGTCCTCAATACACCACTTATACACCACCTCTGGTCATCCCCGACCAATGCCTCATTTGCTCAAGCCCATGCACACAGATTCCCATTCAATTCCTCATTTGCTCAAGCCCAAGACACACCCACAATTTCTCCACCCTACTACACACACACAGCATCATCTAACTAACTACTTCCCTCTAAAACTCGTGCTTTCTCATCTTCCCTTACACTAAGCACTTCCCTCGTCATTATCATCCTTCTAATCTGACTACGTCCCCTCTACCTGTACAAAAGTCACTACTTAAATCTCAGTCTCCTATTGTCTGGCTTCTAAATCCCTAACAATTAACCTAGCCCGCCCTCGGCTAGTTGACACTGCCACCCCATAATCTATTGCTCATGTGCCCCAAGTGAGGGATGGTAAAACGACCATCCCTCCATGCAGGGTACCATTCGCCAACGCTACTGCCATTTGTCCACTGTACTTGAGCCTCTCCGTGCGGCAATATATCGTTATCACAGCTCGGCTTCGAAAAGCCGAGGCATAAAGAAGAACGCTATTGAAAATTGGGTCGCCACGTCAAAATCCAAGATGGCCGCCACCATATATGTCTGAACCTTGTGAGCGGAATATCTTGAAAAATAAACGAACTACTAACTTCTAATCTGGTGTGTGGGTGTCTCCAACCCACTCGCAAATATTATCGACTCTTCCATGTTTTCTGCGTCTTCCACTTTGTCAACTCACATCACTTCACCGACGGGGGACCTAGGCGTAAAGCTTGTTTTTCTTTTTTGTGGCCCGACCGTATATTATTTGCTGGTGAATCAAACTTCATAAAAATTAATATCCCCATTTTAATTACTATTTTTCACGACACCTGCAGATCAAATTTATGTGCTTTTCATACCAGCAACCTCGCAACTCATGATCACAGAACACTCCCGTCAGCTATTCAATCATCTGCCTACTAACATGCAGCAAAATAATAACTACAAGTTGATAATCGTCCAGAATCAATTTCCGCTGTGATTGTCTTTTTTTTAAGCATTAAGGAAGAAGAAAAAGCAATAAGAAACCCAAATATGGAGTTAAAACCCAACGACGTGCACACACGCACACACATGCACACACACGCAATAACTATCACTGTGAAACACTTTACTGGTGATTATAACAATTCACGTTCACATGATAAATTAAACACATCAGCGTAAACACAAGCCGAATCGGCGACTGTGATCAGGCAAATACTATAGAGTTGAAACTTCACCGCCGAGTGCCAAACAATAAAAATAATAATAATAACAACAATAATAACATCGTTAAACAACTCAAAATCATATTTAATATAAAATATATTTTCCTAACTTGTGAAAATTGATGGTTTTGATCACGTTCGACTGGTGGGAATTCCTGCGATTGTATCCCAAAGAAGAGCAGAACACTGAACATAAACATAATCTTTTTACCTAAAACCAGCAAGCTGAACAGCCTCCCCGGGCTATGGTAATCCAAGTTGGAGGTAATGACGCCCGCACTCACTGCTTAAATATGACCACAGCGGGGATCGATCCAGTTGTAGATACCAGTCGGCGTGTTCCATTACCAAGCAGCTTGTAGAGTGCTCACCAAGTGGCTTAACCCCTCAAGCAAGCATTCCAACGAAATGGTTGATATGCAACGGTTGGTTGGCTTTGCAAGTGGTAGCAAGCTGATTGGTAACATGAACACCTGGATGGATTTTTGCATGAGTTTGCATATATGGCTGATGGTGTCAGATGAGATTAGGTTATTACTGTTCTATAATCGCCTAAAATTATTTAAAATCTATCTATGGGAGTGGTCAGTGTGGATCACGTTATTCTTTTAATTATTGGCAATTATTGTACTGTTATTATTATTTATATGACTAGAGAAATACCCGTGCTACGCACGGGTGGGAGGCCAGAAGCAAACAGGCAATGCAGATACGGTGAATGCTAAAGCATGAAACCAATAAATTCGATATTACTGTAGCACCTTCAGTCGCACGTCAGACATGGACAGCAAGTTCGTGAAGGACTTCCATGAAAAACGTACCTGTTCGCAAACAAACGGGTACGTTCACGTAGAGAAACATCGATCGTGGGTCCGTGGCGAATCTGCATATGGCGATGGCAAAATATCAGAAATTGAAGGCTTTTTTTTATTCCAAACGATTCATATAAACATCCGTTGAATCATATCACACGCAAATCATCAAAATCTAAACAGTATCTTTTGAATTTCAATAAAAGCCACATCACTGTTCATATCAGTAAATATTATTCCATCGTGTTTCAAATCGTGATCGATACACCATGATCGTGATGATCGTGATCGTGATGATCGTGATCGATAATCATGTTCACAATCGCTATGTCGTATGTTCTTCCGAAACGTGTACCAAATTCTCGATACGTGTAACTGTACCAAATCAACAGTTAAAAGGATTTTGAGCCGATAGGTGTTACGGCCTTGGTAAGATCGATGGAGACAGTGATCTGTTAGATCTGATCCTCCTTCATGCCGAAGTGCAGATCCTCCTTAATGCCACATCCGATCGATGCAGCCGTGCAGCGATCGGTGCAGTCGTTTGTGCAGCACACGGTGCAGCGATCGGTGCAAACGTGGACTCCCACACTGCCACAATGCCACATCCTGCTGATACTTCCTCCCGCATGACGTTATTTTCCCGGGTGCCGCACAAACGGCTGCACCGATCGAGATTTAACGGATGTTTATATAAATCGTTTAAAAGAAAAAAAGGCTTCAATTTCCGATATTTAGCCTTTTCATTTGGGCCTCCCAATTGAAGCCCCGCCTATAGGGCGGGTACCGTTCCTCGATGTAAAAAGACGTCACAATGAACGTCATGCAAACGCGAATGTTATGCGGGAGTCCAAACCTGAGAATGCTGGAGACCAAAGCTGAAATTGGGAAAACTAAATAGCCTATTTTACTCATGGGGATCCCAGGATTATCCACCCAAAATATCGTTGCGATCGGTTCAGCAGTTTTTATGGTACCTTCGAATGGACAGACAGAGACGGACAGACAGAGACAGACAGACAGATGGACGGACGTACATTTGGTGAATTATAGTAAGATTATTTCGCATTATGGTACTGTAACTTTTATAATATTATTATTATGCTATTTATCATTAATCTTATTATTAACGCACAGGTTGTAAACCTGGTGCGTTATAGCGTTTGCCTGGGAATTTCGGGCGCTCAAAAGTGAAGCTAGTTTCTGTCACCCATTTCTGTCGCTCATTTCTGTCGCTCATTTCTGTCGCTCAGATGTGTAAACATGACGTCATCAAATCTATATTTATAGGATAGGTTATAGGAGATATATATGTTATAGGATAGGAATATAGGACCCAAATGACCCAGAGGACCCAAATGACCCAGAGGACCCAAATGACCCAGAGGACCCAAATGACCCAGAGGACCCAAATGACCCAGAGGACCCAAATGACCCAGAGGACCCAAATGACCCAGAGGACCCAAATGACCCAGAGGACCCAAATGACCCAGAGGACCCAAATGACCCAGAGGACCCAAATGACCCAGAGGACCCAAATGACCCAGAGGACCCAAATGACCCAGAGGACCCAAATGACCCAGAGGACCCAAATGACCCAGAGGACCCAAATGACCCAGAGGACCCAAATGACCCAGAGGACCCAAATGACCCAGAGGACCCAAATGACCCAGAGGACCCAAATGACCCAGAGGACCCAAATGACCCAGAGGACCCAAATGACCCAGAGGACCCAAATGACCCAGAGGACCCAGAGGACCCAAATGACCCAGAGGACCCAAATGACCCAGAGGACCCAAATGACCCAAATGACCCAAATGACCCAGAGGACCCAAATGACCCAAATGACCCAGAGGACCCAAATGACCCAGAGGACCCAGAGGACCCAAATGACCCAGAGGACCCAAATGACCCAGAGGACCCAAATGACCCAGAGGACCCAAATGACCCAGAGGACCCAAATGACCCAGAGGACCCAAATGACCCAGAGGACCAAAATGACCCAGAGGACCCAAATGACCCAAATGACCCAGAGGACCCAAATGACCCAGAGGACCCAAATGACCCAGAGGACCCAAATGACCCAGAGGACCCAAATGACCCAGAGGACCCAAATGACCCAAATGACCCAGAGGACCCAAATGACCCAAATGACCCAGAGGACCCAAATGACCCAGAGGACCCAAATGACCCAAATGACCCAGAGGACCCAAATGACCCAGAGGACCCAAATGACCCAGAGGACCCAGAGGACCCAAATGACCCAGAGGACCCAAATGACCCAGAGGACCCAAATGACCCAGAGGACCCAAATGACCCAGAGGACCCAAATGACCCAGAGGACCCAAATGACCCAGAGGACCCAAATGACCCAGAGGACCCAAATGACCCAGAGGACCCAAATGACCCAGAGGACCCAAATGACCCAGAGGACCCAAATGACCCAGAGGACCCAAATGACCCAGAGGACCCAAATGACCCAGAGGACCCAAATGACCCAGAGGACCCAAATGACCCAGAGGACCCAAATGACCCAGAGGACCCAAATGACCCAAATGACCCAGAGGACCCAAATGACCCAGAGGACCCAGAGGACCCAGAGGACCCAAATGACCCAGAGGACCCAGAGGACCCAAATGACCCAGAGGACCCAAATGACCCAGAGGACCCAGAGGACCCAAATGACCCAGAGGACCCAAATGACCCAAATGACCCAGAGGACCCAAATGACCCAAATGACCCAGAGGACCCAGAGGACCCAAATGACCCAGAGGACCCAGAGGACCCAAATGACCCAGAGGACCCAAATGACCCAAATGACCCAGAGGACCCAAATGACCCAGAGGACCCAAATGACCCAGAGGACCCAAATGACCCAGAGGACCCAAATGACCCAGAGGACCCAAATGACCCAGAGGACCCAAATGACCCAGAGGACCCAAATGACCCAGAGGACCCAAATGACCCAGAGGACCCAAATGACCCAGAGGACCCAGAGGACCCAAATGACCCAGAGGACCCAGAGGACCCAGAGGACCCAAATGACCCAGAGGACCCAAATGACCCAAATGACCCAGAGGACCCAAATGACCCAGAGGACCCAAATGACCCAAATGACCCAGAGGACCCAAATGACCCAGAGGACCCAAATGACCCAGAGGACCCAAATGACCCAGAGGACCCAAATTCTATGTATGTTTCTATGATGATGTATGTTTTGGTGAAAGTACATAATGTGAATACTAGTAGCAATTTTACAAAAACCATGGCATAATTTCAAATCTTGACCCGAGATGATAATTATGCTACATCATAATTTCCATGTGCCAACCTGGGCGGAATCCAAGTGGATTCACTTGACTTGTTTTTCTTGTAATTTGAAGTGGCATGGGAAAAATGCCACGATAATGTGAAACGCCGTTCAAGCTGCTATATATTTATGTACACCTTACCAAGGCGGATACCGGCGATAAAACGTGGGAATTCCTCCGAATTTTTTTTGCAGTCGAGTCTAACTTAAAGCAACATCGGCTTAGCAAGTTTGAAAATAACACGGAGGGAGTTATTTTACTAGTGATACAATTAAGGGTTCGAAAGCATCACTCGTAATACCCTCTCCCACCAACACCTGAAGCGGCGCTGCACGGTACACTCTGCAGGTTTACGAAGATAATTTGCACTTCATAACTCCAGGTCCGGGAAACAAATGAAGTCGCTACAAGTACAACATTTGCCGTATTGCCCCTTAGTCCCCATGGCAAGTTTACTTCTTTGAGATTGCATAATAATGACAAGTAACAACCAAATACATCGATGAAGATATATTGACGAATTTGACACAGATGGCCAACCGGGCCACCTCGGGCAAATTTATGGTGGCCAAACTGAGTATTTGGTGGCCAATGGCACCTGGGCCAGCGCTTATTTCGAACCCTATGCTGCTATATTATTGCAGGTGTTGAAGAAAGCCCTAACTATGGTGAAGTCTCATTGGAAAGCTAAGCAGGATTACCACTTTGCTTGTGAGCAGATGAAGTCGATCCGACAAGACCTGACGGTATGCTGATAATGTTCCTGACAAGTGGGTGGTGTGTTTTTTTGGCACGTTTGTTTTGTACGACATAACATAAGTGTTCGCCATGAGTCCATATGGAAATATATGCCATCCATTTATATACTTACTCACAGGGGGTACCAGGCTTTGCCTGTTGGCAATCCTGTTGACATTTAGATGAAAAAGCTTTTTCTTCTTGTTGGGACTAAAACACTTCCCTACACCCACTAAGGAATGGGGCGAGATATCATTTACTATTATACTTCACATAGCAGCAAAGGCTGAGGCACTATTTAGTGATTTATTTTCTTTGTTTCTCTTTTTTTATTTTTTAAATCCAACTTTAAAAAAAAGATTTTCAAAAATGATATTTTTTTGGCTTAAAATGCTCCCTGGCACTCACTGACTAAAAACTCACTCACCTCTGAAAGTTTCAAGATCTCTTTTGCCATCTCTGAGAAAAATGGCAGCACATACACAGACAAGCATATCTCTCTTATAGCATAGATGAGGGTGGTATGGTCATGTGTTATTTTGTATGGTGGGGGAGGGGAGGAAATGTCGATGTTTTTGGATTTTGGGTGTGGTCAAATTTTAATGTCCCATATCTGTAATGGATAGAAAGCCCATATCTAATCAGCACAGCTACATTATCCAATCAAACATATTGTAATTATTTTATTGAAAATACATATGATGTCTTGGTATATGGCCTAAATATATGAGGGCCTTCCCATGTATAATCAAACATCTGTTACCAAGGTTTGATAAGTAGGTGTATTCTCCATCATTCATTACAAGCTGCAGTCCTTGGTTCATATTTTTGGTTGTTTCCATCATAGCTGTTATCAGTGTGCTGACATCCCACAGACTGAGCCATCAATCTGGACGAATGTGTATCTGAACCAGTTGCACCACAAAATCTGTTTCCACTTTAAGATGCCAGGATAACTGTTCCGTGTGCACTACAATAGCGTTTGGACGAAATCATTTTTGAGGTTTCTTTCACATTGCCAATACCTATCCTCAAAGGTTTGAGGATAGGTCTGTGTGCAGATGCTCTCCCAAGGTATTTCTTGGAATTCAAGGCTTGAAGAAAATCTGGTGCTGGCCTGATGTCATGTTGAACCATTAAACTCCATCATCTCCATATAATTTTAATGTTCTAACGATTCGTCACAGGGTTTTCTTCCTTCTTGGGGTTATTTTTAAATGGTCTTCCATATCAATAGACAGGATTAAGATTACGTAATTAACCCCCTTCCGTAAAGTGACAAGCAGGGTGAAGTAGTTGGTTCACTTCTGTTTGTCTGTCTGTGTGCAAATGTCGGTTTATGATCGAGGAACAACTTCATTCCAATTGAATGTTATATTTTGAACCCGAATCAAACCTGTAGTTATTAGCACTAGAATATAAGACACGTCGTTTCGCTGACG
The DNA here is from genome assembly GCF_964187855.1 of Myxine glutinosa. Classification (NCBI taxonomy): domain Eukaryota; kingdom Metazoa; phylum Chordata; class Myxini; order Myxiniformes; family Myxinidae; genus Myxine; species Myxine glutinosa. The sequence continues at coordinate 47,962 of NW_027618196.1, read as the reverse complement.
GAAATACCAATCTTTGCTGCGATGGCTATAATCTATGAGGGGGGGGGGGGGGGGGGGGGAAGAAGGGATTCCTGGGAGATCCTGCTCTCCATACAAGGATAACCAACTATTGAGACAGTTCCTGGGAGACAACGACCACCAGGAATGTTGGCATTTGCAGTTTTGACACGCGTGTCCATGTGCCCATAACAACAACAACAACATGCATTTTAAAGGCCATTTTCCCTACTAGAGTGGGGGTTAGCCTTGCGGTCCCCATGACAATCTTCTCCATTTTGCCCTATTTTCTGCATCTCCTTGTTAACCCCCTTGCCCGCATTTCTTCTTCCACCATCTTTAGCCAAGTCTACTTCCTTCTACATTCATTTCCATCACTCTTCTCAACCAGTCACTTTCATCCTTCCTCCACACATTACCAAACCATCTCAACCTGTTCCTTTTCACAGCATCAATCACAGGCTCTATTCCCATCATCTTTCGCAATTCATAATTTGTCTTCCTCTCTCTCAACGATACTCCGCACATCCGTCGAACCATTCGCATTTCCACCCTTTCCAACCTTCGTTGCTGCTCTACGTTCATTACCCATGTCTCGCTCCCATAAATCATAACACTTCTCACAAATGCAGCATACACCTTTCCCATCAGCTTCAATGACACTCCCCTCATCATCAGCACGCCACTCAGTTCCCGAAACTTCTTCCATGCACATCTCACTCCAGCAACCGTTGCCGAGTCTGATCCACCTTCTCCATTCAGCATGTCTCCGAGGTAGCAAAATGTTTTCACACCTTCCAGCTTCACGCCGTCTCCAAGATCCAACTCAACATTTCCTCCATCTGCAGCTCCCTCTGTGCACACCTTACATTTGAATGTAGCTGCCACACTGGTTAATGACACTCTCAGACCACTACAATTTTGATGAACCCACTCAGCGCACATTGTACATTGAATGGAGTTCACTCCGACACCCTTCCTACACACAGCACAGGGCCACTTCCCAGTTCTTTCCACATCACCACATGCTTTACCACTTGCCATCACCTTCGTCTTTCTGATATTCACCTTCAGACCTTTTGTCTCCATACATTCCTTCCACTTGTTCATCTTTTCCTTCAGTCCATCCATACTTTCCGCAATCAACACCAGATCATCTGCATACAACAACTCCCACGGTAAACCCTCCTTTACGTTCTGAGCCAGCACCTCCATCATAGCTACAAATAGTACCGACCCCTGATGCACTCCCACCTTCACCTCAAACTCACCACTGTTCCCGTCCTTCGTCCTTACAGCTGTGCACGCTCTTTTGTACATTGCCATCACTACTCTGATCAACCATTCCTCCACTCCTAACTTCCTCAATGCCCATGTCAATGCTTTGCGTGGAACCCTATCGAATGCTTTCTCCAGATCAACAAACCCAAGAAACAACTTCTTCCTCTTCTCCATGTACTTCTCCTGCAACTGCCTCACAATGAAAAGCACGTCTGTCGTTCCTCTTCCTGGCATAAATCCAAACTGCATTTCGTCGATCTTCACTTTCTTCCTTATCCTCCTCTCCAACACCCTTTCCAATACCTTCATTCCATGCTCCAATAACTTTATCGCTCGGTACGAGCCACACTCCAGAGGGTCACCTTTCCCCTTGTATAGAGGGGCGAGGGTACTCAGTTCCCAAACCACTGGAATGCGGCCTTCTTTCACCACCAGAATACAGATCTCTGTCATTCTCTTCACACCCCAACTTCCTGCTGCCTTCAACATATCTCCCACAACTCCCGTCAGCCCTCCCGCTTTTCTACCCTTCATTGCTTTTATCGCTTCCTCAACTTCCTTCTCAGTTATCTTCTCTGCCGGTCCTAAAACTGGGTTACTCTCTTTATCCTCTTTCTGGAACTGAGTATTACAAATCAACAAATCAGCTCCATCAGCAAACTCCAAAATCCTTTCACCTTCTCCATTTCTCACACCATATCCGTAACCCCCATGAACACCCTCAAAACCATCCATACTCCTTCCCACATGTCCATTTAGGTCTCCTCCTACCACAACAACTTCCTCATCTTTCACGTTTTCCATCAGCTTCTCTATCGCACACCAGAACTTGTCCTTCTCTTCATCGCTTCGACCAACCTGCGGAGCATATCCCGAGATGACGTTCAACAAGAGCTTTCCAATCATCATTTTCACCATCATCAACCTATCACTCACTCTCGTCACACTCACCACACTGTCTACAAACACCTCAGAAAACAGGACACCAACACCATTCACGCCCTCCAGGCACCCTTGCCACAAAAACTTGTATTTCTGTCCCTGCCTACCCTTCACCATTCTCACACCACTTCCCTTCCATCTCGTCTCTTGCACACAACATATGTCCACTCTTCTTCTGACCAATACTTCCACCACTTCTCCTGATCTCCCCGTCATTGTCCCTACATTCCATGTCCCAAACCTCAGAAACCGATCTCCACTTTGGGCTGTACCCTGCCCATATGTAGTTGTAATTGTCATGGTTCTCTTTTTGAGGCAATGTTTTTATGGCCGGATGCCCTTCCTGACGCCAACCCTCTTAGTCGTCTCTTACGACAAGCAGGGATACGGTGTACCTATTCTAAATCCAGGTGTCCATGTGCCCATAACAAAAAAAAATTGGTGTACCTATTCTAAATCCAGGTGTCCATGTGCCCATAACAAAAAAATATTGGATCACAAGCACCCCCGGGAGTTACCCGAATCCACCATAGTTGGATTTATTGAAATCCGTTAATCTGTTTTCAAGTTATAACATGACAAACAGACAGACAGACACGGTTTCTTTTATAATATATATATTTGTGTTATTGAGCCAAATTCAGAGCCAATTTGCCGAGAGGAGTGAGATAATTGCTTTTCTTTACCTGTCTGGCAGTCAAACAAAATTGAAAATCATTCCAAACAGGAAACTTACTGTTTTAGTGACATGAAGGACACAAACAGGCATGAATAACGAATGTAAGATGGTGTAAAAGACACTGCATCAACAGCAGTAAACTTCCCCAAAACAATTATGCAACCGTTAAACTCTTTATTCTGTTTCAATTGAATTGTATACTTGAACACTGTAGAACAGAACACAAGTCGCCTTTTTGGCGCATTCAAAACCCTTCTATTTAGCAGTACGGTACTTGGACAAAATTTTCCATCATCATGACGAATCACATTTGCCGCTTGTAGGCCCGCCAGTTTCCAGGTTTCTCAAGACAACGTGGGATAAGGTGTTCGATGAACTCTCCAGTTTGGTATAGTGTTATATTTACCTAACACTGCCTATGATCGATCTGGCACATCAAAACTCACCAAGATAATGCATACTTAACCTTGTCTTCCTCTTCCTGGTTACATTCCCCCACGTTTGATTTGTAGATGGGTTTGATCGGATGTTTGCAATTATTAGTCCCCTACGTGGAGATGACTTCAGGTTTGCTGTCCGTCTGTCTGTCCGTCCCACCTGTGGTTTTCTGTACTTTTTTTCCATACCCTTTAGCATATTGAACTGAAACTTGGTGCATGGCTTTATTATGATAAGCTCCAGAGCACGTTTGAGTTTTGGGGTGTTTCACCAATTTTTCAGAGTTTTGTCCTTTTTGAACTTAGAAAATATCGCATATTATACATGGGTCAGTTTTCCAGTCTTTTCCCTCTTACGTTTTAACATATTGAACTGAAACTTGGTAGAGGACATGTATTGCAGAGCAATTCTCCCTCTTGTTTTGTTGGTGGTGCCCACTTTATTACAGTTGATTATATAATTCTTCATTGGTATTCTGTTCTTTCCTTCCTCTGGGAAATTATACTTTATTCTGACCAATGAGACTGTCCTTTACTCTCGATTCTGTTTGAGGATCTTCATGAGTATTAAAATCAGATTCACGTCTTAAGTCTCCAACTCTTTTTGAGTTAATATATGTTTTGAACTCTTGCAGTTTGTCAATCTTTAAATAGCTTAAGCAGCAGCTCACTATGTACATTTTTTCCTTTACTTTTATGAATCAACTGGACAGATGAAAAATATCATTTTTCACTTACTTTATTATACTTTGCACTTGCTTTATTATAGTTTTCCCTTGCTTTGTTATAGTTTCACTTGCTTTATTTTAGCTTTCACTTGCATTATTACAGTTTTCACTTACTTTATTATAGTTTTCACTTGCTTTATTACAGTTTCCACTTGCTTTGTTATAGTTTTCACTTGCTTTATTACAGTTTTCACTTGCTTTGTTATAGTTTTCACTTGCTTTATTACAGTTTTCACTTGCTTTGTTATAGTTTTCACTTGCTTTGTTATAGTTTTCACTTGCTTTGTTATCGTTTTCACTTGTTTTATTATAGTTTTCACTTGTTTTATTATAGTTTTCACTTGTTTTATTATAGTTTTCACTTGCTTTGTTATCGTTTGAACTTGTTTTAATATTACACACAACATATGTACCTTTTAATCACAAGAAAATACTATGTACTTCTCAAAATATTAGATACTGTCATGTTCCCGGGGTGAACACCCCTGTGGACGGATTAGCTGAACGAGCTTAACACTCTGAGGCATTCAATCAATAATGGCAGACCCTCTTTATATGTGCTGGGGGGTGGGGGGGAAGGGAGGGGTAGCAAAGCTCTTACCTTCATGGACCCCACTGGACATCTTTGATCTTGCGATAATGAATTCAACCGACACGGAATTCAAATTTCAACAAATAAACAGGTTTAATGAAAGAAAATGCAGGAAAACAAGAAAATGCATAATAACCTAATATTCCTCAATGGAGCACTCCCACACGGACCCGTATACACACAAGGGGAAAAATAAATGGAAGTAATTATGTGTGTGTGTGTACTTAGCTCTGGTCCCCTTGATCGTCCCGGATCGTCACAGGCCCCCGTGTACTTGCGCGGGAAAACGCGCCTTCGCGCGCAGTTCGTGAGTGGGAACCAGGCCTGAGCACGCCATTCCTTCACTCCAGCCGTGCTCATCCTCGTCGTCCGCTTCTCACAGCACCGACGTCTCTCAGCATACCCAGACGATGCACAGTGACTCCGACGAGCCCAGAAAAGGACAATGCAGTCGCTCGGACCGATGAAAGCCAGGGACCACAAAGACAAAATGCGCGACTGCGCCCACCTTTCATGAACACCAGGAAGTGAGAGGGTGTGGTGCGCGAATGCCACCGCCAAAAGCGAGCGTGAACTCCAACCGCACACAACGAGGACCCAACGCAATCGAGCTCCGTATATGTGACCCTTCGCTTGCAATGTCCCTGGCGCAAGAGAGAAAATGTCCACGTCTGCTCGCCACCAAAGCCAGGATCCAAGAGGATAACTGTGACTGCACGTAATGACTGTACCCACACAAGAGAGTACAAACTGCGTCTGCTCCCTTTCAATGTCACTCGCGCAAAAAGGACAAAATGTCGGGACTACAGTCTTTTGGTTTTCAGAGCTCTGACGTCATCCGACAATCCCCGTGCGTGCCCCTATCAGCATGTCCCATCTCATCACTCTATGGTACCCTAACCAATCACTGCTCTTTGCGGTGGGGCCTCACGGACCTGCCTTTGTGATGTGGCGGCTGATGGTGTCATTGGCGGTGTTTAATGTCCTGTTTCCTGCTACTTTTATTTAGTGTTTATTTTAGGTGTGGATTGCATGGCTGGTGTGGTGTGTGTCATAAGGAACAAGGGGGAAAGTACAGAGGTGCTTACATGCAGGGGATTAATTACCCTTAATCCCTAACTAATTAACATAACCCCACTCCTCGTCATGGGGACAAAGATACACTCTTACACGACATCTGGTCTAAACGGATCCCTACTTATGGTACATGGCGGTGCTTCTTCATCGCGACATACGGAGCATGGTAATCTATACACTTCTACCTGGACTAAGGTATTTCATTGCCTACCCCCCACAAACGTAACAATACCTTCATTACTCCATAATAGTTGTAATGCAAGATGCCCATTTTGGATCTAAGCCTTATTTGAGAAGATTGACGAAGTATATACAATGTGAAACTTTATAATTTGGTAACTGATTAGAATGACGTGTTTTTAATCTGTTGGTCATATTACTGTTTTTCTAGTGTTTTCATTATTACCTAAGGTATGTTTTCACTCCTGTCTGTTTATGTGTGTGTTTGTTTTTTGTTTGTTTGTGAACACAATATCTCAAAATGTTGTGGACGGATTAGGACGAAATTTGGCAGAGATGTAGCGTCTGCCACAAGGACGAAATGATTAGATTTTGGTGAAGATTCGGATCTGGCTACTCTAATTTTTAAAGTGATTCTTCACCATTGGGAGATGCGCCAAAAACGATACATCGCAGGATATCTCAAAATGTTGTGGACAGATTTGGACGTAACTTGTTGGACAAGTTGTGTGTGTGACAAGGAAGAATCTTCAATTTCGGTGAAGATCTGGATCCGGATCCAGCTAGTAGAATTTTTAAAGTGATTCTTCACCATTGAGTGATTTGGCCAACCAGGTGGAGGTATGCTCTCTACTGAGTGCCGTTATAGTTGTGCATGTTTTTTTCTGATCCATATCTTGACACATTCTGTTGTGAAAACTAACTGTCTCTTCACAAAGGTGCTTAATATCATTTTGTATTTGCTTTGATCTCATGGCACCTTACGATGGCATTTGAATATCTTGGCATCTTGTGAGCACACGTATTTTTCTGTCTTTTATCACTTAGGTGCAATGTGTGAGGACGGAGTTCACGGTAGAGGTCTATGAAACGCATGCCCGGATAGCACTGGAAAAGGTAAAACTGATCACTTATTCATTTTTCCTGATTTTATCTTGGTCCTTGGCTTTATTTCCTGTGTTGCAGCAATTGTTAAAAAGTAAAAACATGTGCTATAGCATAAACTTACAATTACTATATCTGATCACTGTCCAATTTTTGTTTTACCAGTTTTTAATTTTGGTAGGAAAGTTGTCCTTTCTAATCGTGGGACTAGAAACAAAATGTTAAGCATTTAAAATGGAATAACCTTTTTGTGGGACACCTTGTATCTGGAAACGCAACTGTTGGAATTTCCGAGAGAGATTATAAACACAGCCGTGAACAAGTGATGGGCTATAACATTTGGTTTTGGCAAGTTTGATTGTGACAGGTTTGTTTGGGACATAGTAGGTTCAGCTTTGATCCTTCCCCTCCCAAAATAGGTATTTGCTTTCTTCTCAGAGACTACACACTCAATTCCAATGAAACCTGACCACAACGTTCATCACCCATGATGTACCAAAGTTTGTTCACAACATTTAAAAAATCTGGGTCTGGGTGGGGGTGGGGGGTGGGCGCTTACGAAGGGGGTTTCCACCAAAATATGTATTTGCTCTCTTCTCTAAACTACACACACAATTTCGACAGAACTTGACTACAACCTTCATCACCATCTAGAGTGTCTGTGGGGTGTTTGAGTGACTGATGCTTCTGATCCAGGTGAGCTTCAGGATCCACAGTCCTAATTTTAGCTCACCTTGAAAGTAGTTCCGGGGATCTTATGGGATTGCTCGTTTTCAGTTCGTAAAAACGTGCAACTTCTCCGAAACTGCTGATGGGAAATTTGACCCAACTTGGCTTAAATTATATTTGGTATGTTTCAACTGGTTTGTTCATGGCATTATAAAAATCGGGGACCTAGGGTCAACGTGTGTCCAGGTTTGACACCCCCAAAATAGGTACTTGCTTTCTTCGCTGAAACTGCACACACTTTTGATGAAACCTGACCACAACCTTCATCAACTATGGTGTCCCAAAGTTTGCCCATGGCATTCGAGAAATCTGTTTCGAGGGGTGGTCTATGGCGTGAGGCTGCCCCTTAAAATAGGTATTTTTTTTGTGCTTATCCTTTAAAGTCTTATGATTGCATTGGTATGATTCTGCATGCTACCCTGTCTCCTAGCAACCATTGATATTGGTTCATAGTACTGTGCTACTGTTTAAAATACCTTTAGTTGGTGTAGTATACAGCTTTAATACCCTGCACTCACAAAGCGAAGAGTGGGGTTAAGCAATCGGTGTGTGCGTATGTGTGCCGTGTGCCGTGTCTGCATTTAAAAAATTCATTTTCTCGGCAACTGTTGGTCCGATTGACACAAATTTTACCATAGAATGCCTTTTTATTCATAATTATGACGTCATAGGTCACGTGGTGTGGACGCAATCTTGGAAAAATGTTACACCTCTATAGCTCCCAAACCGCTCAATGGAAAAAATTTAAACATGGCTCATTGTCAAGTACTCACCATGGGGAATAAGATATGTTGATTGTGATATCATCGATGCCTTAATTATGACGTCTTAATTCGACAAGTACAACGCTTGATCTGATCAGTATGAATAAAACAAAAATTCCTCTGCAAATGTTCGTCCGATGGACACTAAATTTTCAGAATATGTGCGGCGGCTCCTGTAGAATTTTAAAATGATAATTATAACGTCATAGGGCACATGGTACAGACGCCATCTTGGAAAAATCGAAAAAAGTTGCACCTCTATATCTCCGAAACCGCTCCATGGAAAAAATTTAAACAAGTACAGATACATTCAAAGTACACCGCTCCCATGCCAGATAAATAACATAATACTGCCATGCAGCTCATCGAGACTGTATTGGGAGGGAGAGGTGTGCAATAATTGATGGATTAATTGCAAAATTAAAATCAATAAATAATGATCATAAAATATTTTCTCAATCAATTGGCCAATAGCATACCTAAACCACCGCTCATTGTCAAGTTCTTAATTAATCGCTAATAATTAAACAACTCCTCAATTAATTGGTTAATCAAAAAACAAAAAATACCGTTTTTGTCAAAGTACTTGCTCACTATTGTGCCAAATTTCAGCTTCCTAGCTCAAAGGATGGCTGAGATATAGCCCAGACAAACAAGAAAGCAAGAAAACACAAACAAAAACAAACAACCAGAGTGAAAACTGAGTACTCCCTTTCAGCGTGTGTCACTGCCGAGCCCCCTTCGGTGCCCGGCAATGACGTTTTGCAATGCCTGAAGATGGCATAGGAAAGGTGCGGTGTACAACAACCAGAGTGAAAACTGAGTACTCCCTTTCAGCATGCGTGAGCCCCCTTCGGTGCCCGGCAATGACGTTATGCAGCGCCTGGAGATGGCATAGGAAAAGAGCGGTGTACAACATGGCTCATTGTCAAGTACTCCCCTTGGGGAATAAGATATGTTAATGATGATGTCATAGGTGCCTCCATTATGATGTTGAAGGAGCTGTGCTCCAACTCGAATCGAAAGAATGGACGCGACAAAAAGCTGGAATTCGTCCGAGTTTCTTTATTGCATCAAATCAACTCGGGCACTCTGAAAAGCCCGTTTATCGGGCAGCATTATATACAAGCACTCGAATATCTCATGCCGGAGCGTTTGCCCTTAAATGGCGTGACTGGGCGTGTCTGGGAGACCTGGGCGAGTCTGGACATGCCCGGGAACGGCGAGACTGGGTGTCGCCGGACGGGCCGGGCGTGCCTGGACATGCCCGGGAACGGCGAGACTGGGTGTCGCCGGACGGGCCGGGCGAGCCCGGGAAAGGCGAGTCCGGGAATGCCCGGGAAAGGCGAGACTGAGCGTCTCTGGGCGAGCACGGCACAGCGATCGCTCCGTGGTTGCGTCCTCGGCAGGTGTAAGGCGATTGTGTATGTTCAGCGGCAACCGCTACACACGCCCCCCCAGAATCGACTTGCACCGGCAGGGTCAATTTAAGGGGGGTCCTGATGACCCGGCCGAAGCGACCCCTGGAGGGTTGTGGGGGGGGGGGTCCGGTGTGGGGGTGGGTGGTCGAGCGGGAGGCACCGTGGACGGGGGGCGGCCTCACCGCGGAGGAAGGGCCAACCGTGGTGGTTGGTCGATGTCCACGTGCGCCGGCTTGAGGCAGTCCACCGAAATCCGGTCCGACCTGCCGCCGACGTCGATGACGAAGGACTTGTCGTCCCGTCGCACGACCCGGAAGGGTCCGTCGTACGGCGGCCTGAGTGGCCCCCGGTGTGCGTCATGACGCACAAAAACGTACTCCGCTGTGCGAAGCGCTGGGGGGACGTAGGCCTGGGGGTCACCGTGGTGTGACGCTGGCACGGGGGCAAACCGTCGGGCGGTCTCCTGGCGGTCCGAGCGCTGGCGAGCTGCGGACCAGGGACTGGTAGCGTCGGGCACGAATTCGCCCGGGACGCGTAGCGGCTGGCCGTAGACCAGCTCGGCGGTGGACGCCCGGAGGTCCTCCTTGGGGGGCCGTGCGGAGGCCCAAAAGGACCCACGGTAGCCGGTCGGTCCAGCCGCCATCCTGAAGGCCGGCCATGAGCGCGGCCTTCATGGAAAGGTGGAACCGCTCGCACAACCCGTTGGCCTGGGGGTGGTAGGCCGTGGTACGGTGGAGCCTGACCCCTAGGTTGCAGGCGACCGCGCCCCACAGCTCGGAGGTGAACTGCGGCCCGCGGTCCGAAGAGATGTCCGCCGGTGCACCGAAACGGGCGACCCAGGTGGCGATGAAAGCCTGCGCCACGTCGGCGGTGGTGGTGGAGACGAGGGGAACGGCCTCCGGCCACCTGGTGGTCCTGTCCACCATGGTGAGCAGGTGTGTGAAACCCCTTGATGGGGGGAGTGGGCCCACCAGGTCCACGTTGACATGGTCGAAACGCCGTTCGGGCACGGTGAAAGGTGCCAGCGGGGCCTGGGTGTGTCGGTGGACCTTGGCCTGTTGGCAGGCCGTGCAGGTGCTGGTCCAATCGCGGACATCCCGTCGAAGGCCGTGCCAGACGAATCGCGCCGACACCAGCTTCTGGGAAGCTTTCCGGCCCGGGTGGGAAAGGCCGTGGAGGGAGGCGAAGATGCGGCGTTGCCAGGTAACGGGCACGATGGGGCGAGGCTGGCCTTGGGAGACGTCGCAGAGCAGGACAGTGTCCACGAAGGGGACGTCGGCCAGGCGGAGGCCCGTGTCCGCCGCCCGGAGGGCTTGCATCGTGGTGTCGGTGGTCTGGTCAGCCGCCATAAGCGCGAAGTCCACGCCGAGGTGGACCGCGTTCGCGCTGGCCCGAGAAAGACAGTCGGCCATGGCGTTGTTTTTGCCGGCGACGTGCCGGATGTCCGTGGTAAACTCAGACACGGCGGAGAGGTGGCGCTGCTGGCGGGCCGACCACGGCTCTGTGACTTTGGCCATTGCGTAAACCAACGGCTTGTGGTCGACGAAAGCCGTGAAGGGTCGGCCCTCCAGGAGGTGGCGGAAATGGCGAACGGCCAGGTGTAGACCGAGGAGCTCGCGGTCAAACGTGCTATATTTGAGCTCGTTCGGCCGGAGTTGCCGGCTGAAAAAAGCGAGTGGCTGCCAAACCCCGTTCACCCATTGCTCATGTACGGCGCCCACCGCGTAGTCGGAGGCATCCATGGTGAGGGCGATGGGAGCGTTGAGCACCGAGTGAGCGAGCAGTGTTACGTCGGCGAGGGCCCGCTTTGAGCTTGTAAATGCCGCGTCCATGGCTGCGGACCAGACGACGTCGTGTTTGGCCGGCTTGCCCCGGAGGGCTTCGTAGAGGGGCCGCATGAACTGAACAGCGCGGGGCACGAAGCGGTGATTGAAAGTCACCATTCCGAGGAACTCCTGCAGGGTCTTGATGGAGCGGGGACGTGGAAACGCGGTGATGGCCTCGACCTTGGTAGGCAGCGGCACGGCCCCGTTCTTGGTGATGTGGTGGCCCAAAAAATCAACGGCCGTCGTGCCGAAGTGGCATTTGGCCGGGTTGACGATTAGGCCGTGCTCGCTGAGGCGCCCGAACAGTGTTCGGAGGTGGAGGAGGTGCTCGGCCCGGGACGCGCTGGCGACGAGGATGTCGTCCAGGTAGACGAAGAGGAACGGCAGGTCGCGCAGCACGCCGTCCATCAAGCGCTGGAACGCCTGAGCCGCGTTCTTGAGGCCAAATGGCATTCGAAGGAATTCGAATAAGCCGAACGGCGTGATGACGGCCGTTTTGGGGACGTCGGCCGGCCTGAAAGGTACCTGGTGGTATCCCCGTATCAAATCGATCTTCGAAAAAATGACCCGTCCTGCCAAACGGGCGGAGAAGTCTTAAATGTGCGGGATCGGATACCTGTTGGGGGTGGTAACGTCGTTAAGGCGGCGGTAGTCGCCACATGGGCGCCAGCCACCCCCCGGCTTCGGTATGATGTGTAGTGGCGAAGCCCACGCGCTATCGGAGCGCCGCACGATGCCGAGGTGTTCCAAAGCGTCGAACTCGGCTTTGGCCACGGCGAGCTTGGCTGGGTCGAGGCGGCAGGCTCTGGCGTAGACCGGCGGGCCCGTAGTGGGTATGTGGTGCTCGATACCATGTCGTACCGCGACGGCCGAAAACTTCGGTCGCGTGAGGGCCGGGAACTCCGCGAGCAGGCGAGCAAACTCGTTCGCCGCTGGGAAGGCGCATGCTAGCTCGGTCGGCATGGAGCTGCTCAACGTGCATGCCAGGGAGCTGAAGGTCTCGGCGTTGACGAGCCGACGCCGTTTGACGTCAACCAGCAGCCCGTGTGCGCAGAGGAAGTCGGCGCCCAGCAGAGCCATGGGCACGCTTGCGGTCACAAAAGTCCAATGAAAGCGCTGGATGCCGAAGCAGAGGGTGACATTGCACGGGCCGAAGGTGCGGATGGCCGATCCGTTGGCCGCCACCAAGGGGGGGCCGCAAACCGCGGACTGCCTGTCCTGATCGGAGGCGGGTATGACACTCAGTTGGGCGCCGGTGTCGCACAGGAAGCGCCGTCCAGACGCTTTGTCCCTGATAAAAAGTAAGTTGCCCGTGTGGCCGGCGCTCATGGCTGGTAATGAACGCCGGCCCGGCCGTTTCTCGACTTGCCGAAAGTGCACGGGGGTCGGCATGTCCGGGCATTTTGTCCGAACCTGGCATGGTTCAAAAGCCCGTGGTAGTAACACCACGCCTGGTCAGGTGTAGGCCCCGGTCGTCGTGCTGGAGGCGGTCGGCGCGGCGTAGCGGCCGCCAATTGCGCCGGCAGTTCGGCCGCCGACCGTGCCGGGTGCTCGGGCGCCATGGGCGTTGCTTCGGACAGCGGCGGGCTCCAGGTCGCTGCCCCGATGCGTTGGCCTGCCGAGGAGATCTTGTCGGCTTCCCTGGCGAGGGCGCGGGGATCCGTGATCTGCGTGCTTGCCAGGGCGAGGCGTACCTGGCTAGGCAGCTGACGGAGGAACAGCTCTTGAAAAAGAAAATCCGGGGCGTGCTCCCCAAGCAACGAGAGCATGTAATCCATTCGCTCGGATGGGCGCGTGTCGCCGAGCTCGGGCAGGTCGAGTAGGCGCCGTGCGCGTTCCGCCGATGAGAGGGCGAAAGCGTCGAGGAGGAGCTTCTTGATCGCGCCGTACTTGTCAGCGGCTGGCGGGTGCTGGAGGAGGCTGAGGGCGCGGGCCGCGGTGGCTGAGCCGAGTGCTGCTACCACATGATGGAAGCGGGTGTCGTCGGCGGTGATGCCTCGCAGGGCGAACTGGGAGTCCGTCTGGGCGAACCAAACCGCCGCGTGAGCCTCCCAGAAGGTAGGCAGTTTGAGGGCAACTGCCGTGTCCATGTCGGTAGGTCACCAATGAAGGAGCTGTGCTCCAACTCGAATCGAAAGAATGGACGCGACAAAAAGCTGGAATTCGTCCGAGTTTCTTTATTGCATCAAATCAACTCGGGTACTCTGAAAAGCCCGTTTATCAGGCAGCATTATATACAAGCACTCGAATATCTCATGCCGGAGCGTTTGCCCTTAAAAGGCGCGACTGGGGTTGTCCGGGAGACCTGGGCGAGTCTGGACATGCCCGGGAACGGCGAGACTGGGTGTCGCCGGATGGGCCGGGCGTGCCTGGATATGCCCGGGAACAGCGAGACTGGGTGTCGCCGGATGGGCCGGGCGAGCCCGGGAAAGGCGAGTCCGGGCATGCCCGGGAAAGGCGAGACTGAGCGTCTCCGGGCGGTCTGGGCGAGCCCGGCACAGCGATCGCTCCGTGGTTGCGTCCTCGGCAGGTGTAAGGCGATTGTGTATGTTCAGCGGCAACCGCTACAATGTCATAATTTGACAAGTACAATGCTTGATCTGATCAGTATGAAAAAAAAAATTGCTCTGTAACTGTTAGTCTGATGAACACTAAATTTTCAGAATATGAGCGGCTCCTCCTGTAGAATTATTCTCATGATAATTATGACCTCGTTGGTCACGTGGTACAGGCGCCATCTTGGAAAAATCGAAAAAAGTTGCACCTCTATATCTCCGAAACCACTCCATGGAAAAAATTGAAATTTGGCTCAATGTCAAGCACTCCCCTTGGGGAATAACGTGTGTTAATGATGATGTCATCAGTACCGTAATAATGAAGTCATAATTTGTCAAGGACAACGCTTGATTTGATCAGTATGAATTTTTCTCTGCATTTCTTGGACCGATTGACACGACATTTTCACCATAGGAACGCCTCCTTCTGTAGAATATTTTAATGATAATAATGACGTCATAGTTCAGCGAAAATCTTTGAAAATATTCTCCTCTTAAACTGCTTAACCGATCAATGCAAATCTTTAACTAATTGATCAACTACCCATGGGAAATATAGTTTGATAAAAGTGGCATCATCAGTCACTGGTCTGCCAGCCATATTGGATTAAAAAAAAAAAATCCTTAAAAATTCATTCTCAAGACTGCGCAGGGTAAGTATTCTATGAATACCATCTAGTTACCCTCGCCAGAGGAGACGGTATTGCATTTGAGTCCGTTTGTCTGTTTGTTTGTCCGCACAGAATAAATCTGATTTTCTCTGCAACCATTGGTTCGATTGACAGGAAATTTTCACCATAGGTGCAACTCCACTTGTAGAATTTTTTAATGATAATTATGACGTCATCAGTCACGTGGTTCGGCCGCCATCTTGGAAAAATCGAAAACTTTGCACCTCTATATCTCGGAAAGCGCTGAATAGAGAAAATTGAGACATGGCGCATTGTAAAGAACTCTCCATGGGGAATAAAATATGTAAATGCTGATGTCATAGGTGCCTCCATTATGACGTCATAATTCGACAAGTGCAAAACTTCATCCTATCAAGATGAAATTTCTTGAGCATAATCTAGGAATAAATTAGTTTAGAAAAAAAATAATGACGTCATTGATCACGTGGTTCGGCCGCCGTATTTGTTTTAACACAAAAGCCAAAAAAACCAATGAAAATACATCCTGGCGAGGGTTTGCAATCTCTGATTGCTCTTTCTTGTTCTCTTTGTATTTAATTAGGTCAGGTTTGGTTGTGTAAGGTTTCTGAACATCAGCTGCCAAGAAATGCATTTTGGATTTATAACACTGGCTTTGGGGAAAATCTTTTTTGCTATATGCACTGCATTCATGGAACACGTCTTGTTCGTGCAGCGAGGAGTACCAGTAGTTTTCAACCAGTATCACACTTTGTTGTTATTGCTTTACCTCAGTGGTGGGTATGTTTGTGGAGTCGAAGACTGAAGACTCAGTTATGTATTTAGTTTGATGTAAAAACCTTTTTACTGTCCTTCATGCACTTTCTCTTCCAGGGTGATCGTGAGGAATTCAACCAGTGCCAGGCGCAGCTGAAAGCACTGTACACTGACAACATATTTGGAAGTACTAACGAGTTTCTGGCCTACCGGATACTATACTACATTTTCACCAACAATTCTGGAGGTGAGAGTCCTTGGGCAATCACTGCATCAGTGTTGTAGAACCATCTTTCTGCATTGTACGGGATAACAAAAATGGCCAATGCTTTCGTAAAAGGAAAGATGTAGGTTAACCTTTAACGAACGAGTTTTGAGGTTCGTGTGAATTATTAGGTGTGAGCAGAAAAGTATTTGAGCAAAGTCTCGTATTTGTGGTTGCCAACCAGATTATTGTGTCCAATCATAGTCCGACTCTTGTTTTCGTCGACAGTGCCTTGATCGTTCGTTTTGTATCACCTACGTTGCATTCCTTGCAGACTGATAAGGGAACTGCTGAATGTGATGGAGATGTTTATCCAGACTATAATTCATGGACCGGTGTGTGTTTGTCACACTACTCCTCCGACATACAGTTCTGAGCCGATTACATCCAAACTTACTACATAGGAACAGCATGACCAAATTACTGTCGAGGGGTGTTTTTGTCTCTTCTTCGGTGGTCTCGGAAGACGGAGAGAAGGGACACACAGCCCCCCACCCCATGCCACTCCCCACTCCCGTAAGGAGCGGGTCCTTCTAGTTGGAGATAATTTGGTGTATTCTGCAGCCTCCTACATCTGATAGATTGGCTGTGGATTGGCTGTAGACTGTGGATGATCAGCAGGCAATTTGTCACCATTGAGCTAAAGATTCTTTAATGTTTAGCCGAAGAATCGATAATAGTTTTTGTTCTCTGCAGAAGTTGAGATTCATGGAAGAGTTAAATGGTAAAAGCAAGCTAATGTAATGATGGATGGGCAGACGTAAATTTGGATGGCTGACGTAGCTATGTCGACCGGTCCTGCGTGCATTTCAGTTTCGCACGATGTTAATCGAGTCCTGTAATGTCAAGCTGTCCTTCAGGAGGTTTTTAGTTACTTCGGTTTTGTCTTGTGTGGTGGGGTATGTTTTATTTGTTGCATATCCAAACTATGAACTAACTACCTTTCCTCTGTGCACGTGCGTGCAGACTTGACAACTGCTCTGTCATTTTTGACGAAGGAGATGAAGGACGATGCCTGTGTAGCCTATGCACTCCGTGTTCGAAATGCGTGGGCACTGGGGAACTACCACAGGTTTTTCAGGATCTACAGGGAAGCACCTTGTATGGCTGGCTACTTGATTGACATGTTTTTGGATCGGGAACGCAAGGCCGCAGTGAAAGCAATGATCAAATCGTACGTCACACAGAGTCTGCGTTCGTTATGTTCAATTTTTTTTAAATCTTTCCGCACGTTTCCTTCTTCCATACTTTCTACTCTTTCGCTTTTGCTTCTCGTTATACTTTCCCTTATTAATGCCTTCCATTCTTTCCCCGATTGTTTTCTTGTATCACTTACCTTTTCTTTTTCAACTATACTTTCTTTGAGGCCATCTAAATAGTTATGTACATGAAATGGAAAATGGCAAAAATGCACACTATTGGTAAGAAAAGGGGAGGGCCTATTGCATTGCGAAAAGACCATAAAGCTTGAAGAGTAAGAAGGGAAGGAACGGAAATGTATTGGACGTGTACATAGGTGTTGCAGTCTCGAAAATATAATTTTGCCATGTTTGCATATGTATTTTGTAGATAAACCCCTTTCTAAAGTTAATGCAATTGCACAAACCCATTGTTCTTTTGGTTTTTATTTTTAACAGGTTTTTAAAGACCAAACTTCACTTTCAGGGAAATTAATGGCTAAAAATTAAGCGGTGTCAATTTGTTTGTAAGCCAAATTATTTTGTCTAAAAGCTTTCACAGCGATGCATTAATAGAATAGGGACAAAATCAGTTTGTAGGTAAAGCATATTTTTCTAATATCCTGGTGGTTAAAGATAAAATGAAGAGGTATTGTTTGCTGGTTTGGCATTTTTAGCTCTAAGCTCTTAGTGAGTGAGCAGGTATACAATGGTAGTAGGTGTTAGAAATTTGTTGTCCCGCATTTAATTGGCGTTCATTGCAACTGAAAACAATCGTTATTTCTCGTGACGTTAAATATGAGCAATAATAACGAGGAGTAACTGCTCGATCTCACCTCCTCTTTCTTGACTCTTGGTATTTTGACAAGCTTGATTGATGAAACTGAAACCTTTGGTTATCATGCATTCGCCGCAATGAACACGCAGGCAAGTACACTTATCCAATCTGCCTGACACATTACTTTGTTCCTCCCCAATTCTCCTTTCTCACACTTGCGGAATCCCCTCTTCCGTTCCGATTTCTTTAATTAGTGGGCACATAAAGTTTTGATCCTTGCACTCTTATTCTTTCTTCTTCTTGTTCGCCTTAGACTGTAAACTAGCTCTAACCATGGTCACGATCTGGAAAACGAAAAAAAAAAAAATTGTTGCATCACGAGTCATGTTGCATCACATCACATCACGACCCTGTCTTTTGTTATATTTTTGGGGCTATTGTCTTGAGTCTGACATTAATGTGCAAAGTTCTACAGCTGTGTCACTTCTGCATGTTTTTGTAATAAAAAATGCTGCTGCACAGGTAAGTGAAATCGAGGTAGGTGTGAAATGTAGACTCGTTCTGTTGTGCAGTTTTCGTAATGCGTCTTGCCATATGTGGGTGTTGATTAAATAACTGTATTGTCGTGTCTTTCTCCATTCCCTTTACCCTTTTGAAATGCTAACTTTTTGTTTTGTTTTTATTCTTCTTTTCCTGCCATGTGTGTAGTTACCGCCCAGCCCTCCCTGTGCAGTATGTGCAGTCTGAGCTGGCGTTTGGTAACGAGGACGAGTGCCGCGCTTTCTTAGATGGCTTGAGTGTGAGCTACATGAGCAACGACCAGGGCAAGATCGACTGCAAGCAGAGTCTCTCTGTTTTGTAGACCACATGGCACGTTTAGCAAAATATAAATAAAACAATGATTTTGCACTCTGGGCATTTCCAATTGTTTGTGTTCCCCACAACATCAACAGTTGTTTTGTCCATTTTCCAAATTACTCTGTGGTTCTTTGGCCAGTTCCAATTTCTGACTTGCGTCATCGATAAAGCTCATTTTGATACTCTTGAATAATCAATTTGAGCCGTAACCGCTGATTGCCACAACCTGTCCATATAAGTCAACCTATCGTCACCGTGTGACGGTGGCTGTTGTGTTGTAGTGTTTTTGACAACCTGGGTGATTTGTGGATCCAGATAAATGTACTTCCCAGTTTTACGAAGGCAGATGACAAATAGTGGAAGGCATTCTCGTTAAAGCTGTCTCTGCTCGGTCAGACTGGCTTTGACATTGATATGATGTTTGCTGTCCTTGTTTTTCTTGCAACTGACCTTTTGTGAGATTTGTGTCCGAGGCAGGAAGAATGAGGCATTTCTGCTGGGCATCTGCTGCAAATCGACAAATGCACAGCACACCTTGGGTGATGGACTTGAACTGATTTTTCTCGCACCAGTTAAGCACCATCTCCGTGCTGTGCCACGCTCGTGCATGCAAGTGGCTCAGCCTCATTCTCTTTCTCTCCCTTTTTCTCCCTCTGAAGATTGTGCTACCGTGCATTTCCCCCAGAGGGTGAAGCTTCATTTAAAGCTTGCTGTCGTGGTTGCGTGTCCTGCATTAGGTGGCAGCGAGAAGTCGACCAACTCTAGTCTACGACGACCCAAGACGAGCACTTCGTTGTGTTTCATTACCAATTTAAAGTATTCGACCCTTGTCTATGGGTAATGTAAGTAAAATACAAAGGTTGTACATTATGCTAGTGGCTTGGTTGGATGTTTTATTTTACTTTTTTTTTTTTTTCCATCTGTCTTCCTTTTGATAATTTTTCTTTTTGTTGTTGTTGCTGTTGTTAAGGTAACTTTCGATGTGAGTTTTCAGGTACAATCTTCACATGGTTTGTAAACTAAATACACTTGACTTCTTTTGCAGGGGATAATTGTACTGTTTTATGTATATTGTAATAAAATATGCGAGCTCATTTTAAACTCTTGTTTTAATGAAGCTTTAAATGTCATGTCGACCATTTCCTTTGCATCGAAACGTCTCAAAACCTCGAAACCTCTGAACGGACGAGGATGAAAGTAGCAAACGGACGAGGATGAAGATGCAAATCGCCAATCGATGTCGGTCCACTTCTTGTCTCGATGCTTTGGTTGCCATAAGGTGCTTTGTACCCTAAGCGAAAAACACCAAATAAATATAAGACATTTTGTAATTCTTTGCATAATCTGAAAAGATGCGTACTGCCTCGAAATACAAAGAATAAATGCCAAAATTGAAGATCTATTGTCTATTTAGGATCAAACGATTCTGGCTTGGTTTCCTCAGAAAGACACTAAACTACTGTGGTTAATGTTATTTTATGGCTTAACAGGTCATTGAAAAAAGTGGTTGGGTAGGGTTATTTTACTAATGGGGATTTACCTGGGACACATTCCTTTTTTCTTGCAGCAAAATGTTACCTGCATTTTTGGGCTGGTTTGAGAGTCATGGGGTGTGTTCAGTTAACGAAGTTTCTTTCTTGTAGGTTTCTTGCCAAGTGGCCTTCAGTTTCTCAGCACTCAAGCAAGCACTCAATTTGAAATCTTTAAGGGACGGCTGGCTTGGCAAATGCTGAACACACCCCTGGTTTGCATTTCAAAATATTGAAGTGATGCTTACATTTATATTTTGAACAGGGTGCAACTCCAACAGGATGGCATCGAGGCATGCACACTTGAATTTTGGCTCAGCTACAAACTCTCAGCTGTTTCACAGGGAGGGTGATTCGTCAATGAGCATGCCATCCCTCAGATGGACGTTAACCTGGCGTCCTGTCTGGCATTCGTTGGACTGTAAAGATCCCACATCACTTTGGCAGCACCGACGCTCTGCATGCAAGACTCGTGGGTTAGGTGTAAACGTCACGTACATACATGAAACACTGGATTTGGCTCGAGACAAACATGACCGCTGATCTTGGGGGAAGTGACATAACTTTGTAGGACTCGAGAGATAACAGTAACAATCTGTGATTTTTTTTCTCTCTCTGCAGACAGCTGGTTAATCATGTGGAAATTCTCCCTCCCCACGGAATGCCAATCAGCGGGATTTATCCGAGCTCTATTCTTTAAATGATGAACATTTTTTTAACTTGCTTGTTTCATCCAGTTACATATTCATAAAGGTGCACACCAGCAGGGGGTTGATGTCAGAACACATGTGGCCTGTAGAAACTTGGGAGAGGGGGATGGAAGAGCACATGGTGCAAGACCAGTAAGAAGACCGCCACCCTGTCTGTGATGTGGGGATGCGACAGGCCCATAGACTCTGCTTCATCACCGGAGATTCCAACGATCTTGAAGGCCTTGGTTTCCTTGGCGTAAAGTTTAACAAGGTGTGAGGAAGGGGAGAGCAGTACTCTATGAAGCTGTGGATGAAGGTCTTGTCGTTGGAGAAAGAGTTCAGGTGTGCCAAGGAAGGACTGCTTGATTAAGGATGCCCCAGTTTGTGGATGGCTTTGGAGGCCAACTTGGAGTGTGATTTGTCCAAGAAAGTTCATGGCTGATGACGAGGCCCAAAAGTTTGAGTGACTGCACTTCAAGAGGTTTGTTAAAAAAATAAAATTCGTGTTAACCCAAATCGTAACTAACGGTCCTGCGTGCATTTCCTAAGGAGCTGCTACTCTAGGTACCCTGCCTTTTGGGTGGTATGACGAATTGATCCGTGTAATATGAAAGATAATTGTTGATTGAACAGTTTTTTGAAATATCGTGTACACAAATGTACATGGACGGATGATCTCTTGGTCGTGGACGGAACTCGCTTTGATGTCCTTCAACCCTGTCGGAGGGACAAGGGCTAAAAAAAAAATCCTTCATTCCAATATAATTATCTATCTATCTTTTATATATACATATATAAAAAAGAAAGTTTTTGTTTGTTTGTCTGCACGCGCTAATCTCCTGAACGGTGAAAGATAGGAGGAAACCTCTGAAACAAAATGTCGGGACGGGCCCCGGGAAGGTTATAGGCTCGGTGGTGAGGCCGGCCGAGGCCCACCTCGGCCGGGCTGGGCCCATTTCGCAATAAATCTTCTTCTTCTTTCAAAATTCTCTTGAAGTACAATTTATGCACTTAATAGGAATATCTGACATATTGCAACACATGTTTTCAAAATTCTCTCTCGTGGGGCCCGACAGAAGAAAGAACAAGGAATCGTTGAGCACAAACTGAGACTGGGCTCGCGTCAGACCTATGTACAGAAGATTAAATTCATTCAAAAAGAACCCGGGCAACGCCGAGTGCATTTAGCTAGTTCATCATAAATGAAAGGGATCTTTGCTTTACTTTGAATCTCCGTGTAGTGAAATGTGGATGTTGAAACACAAAAGGCACATGCATGAATCGACGAATGCATGACAGGTTGATGTTGGGATGTTCTTCTGTTTGTGTATACTTTTGTACTTGTGTGCACTTAACACTTGGACTGGAACAGCAAAAGCAGGAGATACAACTTCTCTATGTAAATGTGTATCGTGTAGCGCCGTCTCCAGGTGGAAGAGGGTATTACAAGTACCACCAATTACAGTGGTGTTCCTATCCCTACGTTTTACAGTGCAGTAAGGTCTTTTTGAATTTTAAGCAGTCGGCATGTTTTTCCTTCGTGCATGTAACCAGGGTTATTTTAATTTTTTGGGAGCGATTGTGGCAGCTGTCAGTTGCCTATACACTGCCCAAATAAAGGTACGTGTCGGATGTGCATGTGTTGCATGCTTGGACCAAGATTGCCAATAAGCGGAGTACTCTGATAATTTGTAATAAAAAGCAGAAGTGAAGTCGTAGAGGAATTGATGTCAAAAGTCGATTGAGGGCTCTAACCACTGTGTCCTTCTGGACTGAGATTGCTCCCCCTTCCCGTGTGTTTCCTGTTTCCAAAATGAAATAATCAATACATGAACTAGATGGTATTCATAGAATACTTACCCTGCGCAGTCAACTTGGTGTGAGCCAACTCTTCTGTTTTTGAACGTTTCTTTTTTTTTTGATCCAATATGGCTGCCAGGTGAGCGATGACATGTTTATATTCTCCAATATAATTGTTGCATAGATCATGCTCAATAAATTTCAAACTGATCAGACTACGTTGACCCTGTCGAATCATGACGTCATAATTATGGCACCAATGACGTAATCGTTAACAGTACCTATTCCCCATATGGAGTTATTTACAATGAGCCACGTTTCAATTTTTCCATGCAGCGGTTTTGGAGACATAGAGGTGCAACGTTTTTCGATTTTTCCAAGATGGTGCCTGTAACATGACCTATGAGTATGACTATGATGTCATGATTATCATTAAAATATTCTAAAGGAGGAGGCACTTCTATGGTGAAAATTTCATGTCAATCGGACCGTTGCCGAGAAAATGAATTTTTTAAATACACGGCACACACACGCACGTACGTAACTGAATGCTTGACCCCGCTTTTCGCATCGCGAGCGCAGGGCAACTACAAGCGAACGTTAAATCTTTTAAATAATCTGGATTTGTATTACTTAATTTTCTGCGAGACTGACAATGGAACTGGACAAGACACATCAGTCATTAATTTGCTCTAACTTGAGTTCCCAGGTGTATGAAGTCATTTGCATAGCCATAGCCATAATTGCATTCGGATCTCATGAAATGTATTTCTCGATTGAATGGAAGGAAAATGAAGCACACTGACTTCAGAGTTCAGACGAAGAAATGTAGTCAGATCGAGGAAATGAAGGCAAAATAAAGTTTTGATGCTATTATTTTCCCATTACTTTTAATGCTGTGTATGGCGACCATGGCACTACAATGCGCAGCAGTTTCTGAGCCGGTCATGATTTCAAACGCAATATGCGTTTGTAAAATAAATTGAAAATGAAATGCTATAATGAATGCGCAAGACATAATCGTTTTATTGCAATGAGCATGTACAGGTGAATCATGACATGCACGGCATGCTTTACAATACTGTATTATAATTACGTTTTAAGGGACTAGAATTCGTGGAAGGCAAAGAAAGACGCCATTGATTTGAGACTACAGGCTAATCCAATATCTGCCTTCTTCATCGGCTTTCATGTCAAGGTTTGGAAGATGTTACATGTGGTGGTGAGCAGGAGGTGGAGGTGGTGCCGAGAGGCGAGAGTTGATCTTGATGTTGGGGGCGGGACCGAACAATGCATGCTGGGTATGGAGCCAAGGGTTGATGTTGGGGGCGGGACCGAGCAATGCATGCTGGGTACGGAGTTTTGGCAGTTGGGGCCTGTAAGTTTGTACGCGGTGACTTTCGAATGCATTTGATTGCTCTCCAAGAGACTCGTTTAAATGCGAATTGTTGTTCTTAGCTTTCCGGCTCAATGATACTGATAATGATATGTCGCCATTTGTATTTTTGTCTTCTTCATCACTATCCCGTTTAGAATTCCGTGCGGGCATGGGCAACTTGTTAGTTATTGAAAAGTGCATTTCATACCTTAATTGTTGCTTCTAGTGGGGCGGCTTAGCCAAAATATTCAAAAGAATTGTGCATTTTGTGATACAAGCACCAAATTTGGCACAAATGTACATTAATATGTTGCGAACATTTTCAGATATTGGGCCACTTGAAATTCTCTCTTTATGTCCGCCATATTGGATTTCAAAATGGCCGCCACTTGAAATCTACATTTGCTATTATCTCTGGACGTAATGCAGCTATTGACTTGATTCTGGTATCTAAATGTATGTTTTTGGGGGCAAGGAATCCAATGGTACCAATTTCAACTTAATATTATCTATCACAGTCTGTTATATAATTTTATTTGGAAATTATCTAGGCAAATATTGGATTCAACACAATACTTTGAAAAGAATGTCTTAGTTCTGTAAATATAAATAAATAAATAAACTATACTAAATCACTAGTAACAACTCAGACAAGCTCATATATACTGGCAGTCTGAAATATTAATTCATATCCCATTAGGAAACAAAGTGACCCATTCATTTGTGTTTTTCATATGCATATTTTATGTAACATTACATTCATATTGTCAATAAATACCAAACATGCATAATCCCCTTTTCCTAGACCCTTTAAGCCATCTTTTGTGTTTCTAGAGTACAGAAATTTCTTGTATAGGCTTCCATCTGTCTTGTTTCCTTAACAATGCACTGTAGCATGTCTTTAACAATGTTTACAAACATGACTCCACTACATGTCTTTAATCACAGCCCTGACCCAAATAAAAGAGTAGAGAGGCTGCATGTGTGTTGACCCACATCAACTGTGTTCTTTGTGTGTGGCTGTGTTTAAATCACCTTGTGACTCCACATAAATGAGTTAATTACATACAATCTGGGCTCAGCTAGACAACATTGTGTGGTCAGCAATGAAGACGAGAGTCTGAATTACATGTATGCAAAAGACCTTGTGAACCAGTGAAGCAAATACATGGGTAAGCATGAATTAAATCTAGGGCATGATATAATTTCCATGATGTTTACCTCTACACTCAATGGTGGAAGGAGGTAATGTTTTGATCCCAGCTTGTCTGTATGTCTGTTAGTCCACAAAATTCCAGACAAAGCTTGTAGTAGTGGTAGTTGTAGTGGTAGTGGTGATAACAGAAATTGTTATATAGAACTGAACTTATATTATTATTATATGCAGAAAATAACTTCATTTCTATATGCCCTGCAGTGGACAGGTTAATTGGTTTATGCACTGAAGGGGGGTCACCCTGGTGTGCACTGCTGTGTTCTGCCTCACTGAGTTGTTCAGGTATGATGTACTCAGCACAAGCTTACCTGATACACATGTGTGCTGGCTAAAACCACTTGTCTGGTGGGCACGACAGAGGCAGGTTGTCTAATAGCCAACCTGGTCTTACTTTTTTGGGGTTTATCTGAAATTCTTACTATAAGGCTTTAAATTAGAAATGTTTTATATAAAGTAGTATTTTGAGTGAAGTGTGTATTCCACACTGACAGTTTTGACATGTTCTGAATTTAACACGAAGGCTGTAATTAACAGAACGGGGTATGTCTGGAAAATGTACTGTCCAACCTAATAAGAGTTTAGACTGATTTATATTTAAATCTTGGCTGTGTAAATATTGTAAGAATTTATGAATTCAAATGTTTTGTAAATATTCAATAAATTTGGGAATATTTTTTAACTAAAGAATCTCATGTGATTTTATTTCTCTTCTTGCCTCCGTCCGGTATGGGTGAAAATTTAATTCCGGCATAATCTCACAAAACTAATTCCCTAAGTGTGCCAAGCTAAATGCTCTACGATATAGAGGAATTATCCTCCTCTCCATTAGTATGGCGGAGGAAACCCCTCTATTATATATATAACAAAATGTTAACATTATATCATTGTATCGTTGCAGATTCAGAAGACAGTTCCACCATGTCCAAGAGCTTCAGACTAGCTGATGTTGAGCGAACTTCACCATCAACATCACAGCACCTCACCACAACTGACTGGAAGTTATGCCTTATATGTCAAGAGGACAAGACGGAGACACTGACCAAACCTGACCAATCAAAGAGAAAAGACATTGGGAGTGGGTACAGTTCACTCGCAGAGAACTTGGTCAAATTCAGTGAACTTGGAGAGCTTCCAGGATCATTTCACCTGGAAAGACTCGATGATGGTCATGGCATTGAAGCTGCGATGGTTGCACACGGTGCAAAATATCATCAGACATGCAGGCTCCAGTACAACAACACCAAACTGCAGAGAGCACAAAAGAGAGCACTCAAGAAAGAATGTGAGAGCGATGAGGAACAAGCTGCATGCAAACGTACCAGGTTACATTCACGCTCATCGAGTACAGAGAAGAAGGTCCCAGAAAATTGTTTCTTCTGTGAACAACCTGCTGGGGCTGACAGTCTTCGGAAAGCTGCAACATTCCAAATGGACAAACGGGTGCGTGCCTGTGCAACCCTTCTTGGTGATACAGAACTGCTGGGCCGTCTCAGTGGTGGGGACATGATCGCGTTGGACGCTCAGTATCACCCACGGTGCTTGATAGGACTTTACAATCGCACAAGAAAGGCCCAGTCAACAGGATCACAGGACACAAAACAAGAGCGAGCAATGTCGGCAGTTGTCTTCGCTGAACTCGTCCTCTACATTGAAGAAACCAGACAAGATGAGGAGACGGCACCAGTATTCAGATTGGCTGACCTTGTCCAGCTCTATCAGTCCAGAATGGAACAGCTAGGAGTCCAGCTCGACACGAGAGTCCACTCCACACGACTGAAACAGAGACTGTTGGCTCAGTTTCCTGACATGCGGGCACACACCAAGGGGAGAGACATCCTGATGGCATTTGAAGAAGATGTCGGTGCTGCTCTTGCCAAAGCCTGCGAGCTGGACAGTGATAGTGATGCAGTCCATCTTGCCCATGCTGCACAGATTGTTCGCCGTCACATGTTTGGAGAAGCCAAGCCCTTCACAGGATTCCCTGAAGTATGTCAAGAAGAATCTGTGCCACCGTTGCTGCTTGCCCTATTCAGTATGATCCTAGAGGGACCCAGCATCAAGGAACAGATGGCAGACACTAACCCTGCAGCAATTGCCACAGCTCAGATACTGAAGTTCAACAGCATCAAACACAAGTGAACACGTGGCACCACATCATCCACCAGTGTCAGGCACAGTGTTGCACAGGAGACCCCACTTCCAATATACATAGGGATGATGCTGCATGCTCATACACGCAAGAAGGAATTGGTCGACAGACTGTCACACCTTGGCCTGAGCATCTCCTATGATAGAGTGCTCCAGCTCTCAGCACAGATGGGCAACAGTGTCTGCCAACAGTTTCACATAGAATGAGTGGTCTGCCCTCCGAAGATGCGTGGCAAAGTGTTTACAACTGCTGCTGTAGACAACATAGATCACAACCCCAGTGCAACAACATCAAAGGACTCCTTCCATGGTACCGCTATCTCCCTCATACAACATCCTTCTTACACTGGTGAAGGAGTGGATCGGAGTATCGTCATTGTTGGAGGATCTGGGGATGCACGGTCCAAGACAGTCGCCCCCTTGCCGCACTACTACACTGATGTACCCCCTGTCACTAGCAGCATCAAGAAGTCGCCTGTCCCAGCTGCTAAAGTGGCGTCATTGACCAGAGGAGACTTCAAACAGCAGACTGATAAAGAATACCAATGGCTAGGCAATGCAAAGCGAGTCCTGGAAGACAACACTGGTACAGTGGACAATGACAACACATCAACACAACAGTACACACCTTACTGGACCAGGCTAACTGAGGCAGCTCACAGCTGCATTGAGCTGGTTTCTTGCAAGTGCAAGAAAGGGTGTGTGAGGCGCTGCAAGTGCAAAAAGGCTGCCCTTCAGTGCACAGCCCTCTGTGTGTGTGAAGGGACTGCACATGACGATGAGTCAACAACATACATGTACTTGTGGCAATGCTGAACTTGTTAACATGACACTGTTTATGTACACGTATCTTCAGTACCGGTATATACCTAGCCTCAGATACCAGTACACCTAGCCTCAAATACTAGACCATGTAGCATGTCAGTATTATACCTAAGACATTTACAGAACTAAGACATTCTTTTCAAAGTATTGTGTTGAATCCAATATTTGCCTAGATAATTTCCAAATAAAATTATATAACAGACTGTGATAGATAATATTAAGTTGAAATTGGTACCATTGGATTCCTTGCCCCCAAAAACATACATTTAGATACCAGAATCAAGTCAATAGCTGCATTACGTCCAGAGATAATAGCAAATGTAGATTTCAAGTGGCGGCCATTTTGAAATCCAATATGGCGGACATAAAGAGAGAATTTCAAGTGGCCCAATATCTGAAAATGTTCGCAACATATTAATGTACATTTGTGCCAAATTTGGTGCTTGTATCACAAAATGCACAACAGGTTTGCTATGCTGCTACACTATTCTCCTTTTAATCCTAATTCTTCAAGATCTACAAACATACAAATCCTCAAAAAATACAGTGGTAGGGTCCATAGATAAACTTGGCAGGGGCAGCTCCTTCTTCTGACTCATTTATTTATCCTTCATTCCCTCTTCCTTGAGGTGTAGACCTACTCTGTAACTGCTGCTCATGTAATCAATTCGTTTGGGGAAGTTGTCACAAGAGGATCTTTGGTCCGGACAGCATTGTTTACATGGAGACCTCCATGTTGGTAAGCGGTGCCGTGTGCTCCGTTCCGTTGGAGTACTCGCTTGAGCGCTTTGAATCAAGCAAGCGGAAAACAAGTTGCTTGCTGACACCCACACCCATGCAGTCTGCTTTATTGCATCAACACAACTGATAAAGTTATACCTCTATTATATACACAGCATTTCTTGCTTACCTATATATACCAGTAAAAGTACCTGGCGTTGCCGGGTAACAATGAGTCGCTTCCTGACGGGAATATGAAGAGAGGAGGAGAGAGGAAGGAAGGGGGGAGAGGGAGAGGAAGGGAGGAGAGAGAGGAAGGGAGGAGAGAGAGAGAGGAAGGGAGGAGAGAGAGAGAGGAAGGGAGGAGAGAGAGAGAGGAAGGGAGGAGAGAGAGAGGAAGGGAGGAGAGAGAGAGGAAGGGAGGAGAGAGAGAGGAAGGGAGGAGAGAGAGAGGAAGGGAGGAGAGAGGAAGGAAGGGAGGAGAGAGAGAGGAAGGGAGGAGAGAGAGAGAGAGGAAGGGAGGAGAGAGAGGAAGGAAGGGAGGAGAGAAAGGAAGGGAGGAGAGAGAGGAAGGAAGGGAGGAGAGAGAGGAAGGAAGGGAGGAGAGAGAGGAAGGAAGGGAGGAGAGAGAGAGGAAGGAAGGGAGGAGAGAGAGAGGAAGGAAGGGAGGAGAGAGAGAGGAAGGAAGGAAGGGAGGAGAGAGAGAGAGGAAGGAAGGAAGGGAGGAGAGAGAGGAAAGAGAGAGAGAGAAAGAAAAGAAAAAAAAAATGGAGGAAAGAGGAAGGGAGGTGGGGGAGGTGGGGGGGGGTAGGGAAGGGGAGGTATGGGAAGGGGGTGAGAGTGGAGGAGTGAAGCCTCACCAAACGTCACTACGCTATAAACTCCGGCAGGGTGGGAGCGAGAGATGTGTGGAAGGAGTGCGCGGCACTTTATTAGCAGGGAAGAGTGAAGAGGGGACAGACGTGCAGAGGAGAGGGGGCAGGGGGTTAGAAAAGGTGAAGGGGAGAGGGGAATTGGCAAAGAGAATTATGTGCAATGAGAATGATAGGTTAATGGTTATAATGGCCGGAGGCTCTTAACCTCAGCTAGATTTAAAAAAAATTAAGGTGTGGAATTGAGCTTGGCAGCAGTTCTGACTGCTAAAAATTGTTAATTTGTTCCCCCGGGTGTCTACAGACGTCTCCAGGTGGACAGCTCAGATGAAGTACACCAAACACAAAAATGGCAACCCCAAGGATTTACCTTTAAATAGTCTTCTATAAATGTGAAAATCACAGTGAGCAAACAACATGTTTGACTTTCACTTGCAAAGCTAGAGTTCAACACGGTGGAGTTCCAAACACTGTGTTTTTTAAATGTGTATTCTATAGTAGATATTTTAATTGAACTATATACAACTATATTAATACATAATGAAAGTAGATCGCACAAAATTGTGAATCGATGCTAGATCAATCTGGTGTCGGCCTAATAAAAAACTGTTTACGTAAAAACAAATGTTTGGGACACCACCTTTAATACATTAAAATATATCCAATCTGGATCCATCATCAAGAGGGAATTTTAAAAACAGATCGCAGGTACAGTGGAGTGACACCCTATCCCATGGAAGTATGAATTAAGTTAAACATTAAGTTTAATTTAAAAAAACTAACCCCAGAAGGAGAATGACAGCCTCGCTTAAATAAATGAATATATACACTCAGTTATAAGATTCGCAAGTTATGGTAAATTTTGTCAGATTTCACTCCAGATTTGGACATTTATTTAGTCTACAGCATCCAATCCTCATATCCGAAGCCAGATTTTGATGATATGCTTCACTTATATAATGATAATATCAGTCGTGTTTCCAAGGCAAGGCACGTTTGAATAGGCCGAAACAAAATGGCGGCTTAATAACCCAGCGAGTGGCAGTGGGCTGACCAAGATGGCGGGATGCCATATTAGTAAGGCTTTTTCGTTTTTTTTTCTTATTGGCACCTCGTTAATCATCTTCAAAAAGGGTGCTGTAACACACCCAAACACCCAATTTTCATCATTGCAATCTGTTGGAGGTCCAGGTGTTTGCATGCAAAGTTTGGGGGCAGACGGAAGAGACAGACAGACACTGCCTTTTATTATTATATATGCAATGGGGAGTCATCTTGCAACCCTCTCCAACCTCCTTTAATGTCTCTGTGGAAGGATCTCTCTCTCTCTCTCTCTCTCTCTCTCTCTCTCTCTCTCTCTCTCACACACACACACACACACACACACACACACACACACACACACACACACACACACACACACACACACACACACACACACACACACACACACACACACACATTTCCATCTCTAACAATGCAATTTAAAATTGTGATAGTAGTTAGGCTATGTCACTGTGGGGATTTTGCAGGGTTTGACGTACGAGGACGATTGACTATGGGTTGAATACAGAATCTTTATTCACGAGAGCAGACAAGAAACGGGTCGTTTGTTCCTACATCACCACTGCACATTCTAAGCTGCGAAGCTCCTAAGGCTCGGACTTTGTTGCAGCCTCGTTAATGCTCCATTCATTAAAGCTTAGTGAAACCAGAATAAGAAATGAATAACAATGTATCAGATACGGGTTTGGGTTAGCAAGCAGAAAGTACGAATCCGAACGGCGCCATCTTGGTTTATCCTCGTTGACAAACATTGAGCAACTCTTGCTCATTGAGTAAAGCCATCCTCGCAGATTTACCACGGACATGTTTCGAAGTAAATCACATGACACATAGAATGGTTACCAAGAATGGTTACATACCACCATGGGTCCTCTAAGTCGCAACCGAAGGGATTTGAAAGCAATCACATGCACAACGTTTCTCCCGCGTCCACTTCTCCTTTTATTTCCTCCTTCCGCTCTTCACGCGAGCATAACATGAACTCGTTAAACCGTGTGTGCATCAAAACTCATTAAACTGTGGGTGTATGCATGTGTTTGAGCATTGAACTTATTAAACTCCAACATTAAACTCTGTTATCTAACAACTAACATTTGCTACGCAATGACGTTATCAGCAGATGTCACAAAAATTACAATCAGAGTTCAAAAAGTACCCGATCAAAAATAAGTGCTATTAAATAATAATTGACGCCCATTGTGCATACTGATACGTTTGTAGGGGGAAGGCAGTGATTACCTTAGTCCAGGTAGAATTGCATAGGTAGTATGCTCCGAATGTCGTGTAGCCATCTTGATGTACATAAGTCAGGCCGTATGTCGTGGAAGAGCGTGTCTTTGTTCCCATCATGAGGGGTGGGGTTATGTTAATTAGTTAGGGATTAATGGTAAATCCCCTGTATGTATTGGCCTCTGTTACTTTTCTTCTGTTCCTTATGACACATGCAGCACACACACCAGGAAATCGCACATTAACCACACTAAAATAAAAAGCGACCAGAAACCAGGCATCAAACACTACAGCTGGTGCCGCAGCCGCTACATCACCACCTCAATCAGGCAGGGCCGTGGAGCCATGCCCCGAAGAGCAGTGATTGGTCCGGGGATTCATTGGCGCAAAGACTGCTAAGATGGGACTATGGGATTGGTGGAGCAGGCACGGATGACTTCAGAGCCCTGAGTATAAAAGAACGCTCTGCCTGACATTTTCTCTCTTCTTGCTTTTTGATTTCCTCGCATGTTCTGGGTTTGGTGGTGAACGGTCGTCACCCCGACATTTTGTCCTCTCTTGACCTCCTCACATCTTCTGGCTTTGGCGGTGAATGGTGACGGGTTCATATCTCGCTCTGCTTCAGGATTTCACGGCGAACGGTCGGAGTTCATAGCGCGCGAGGGGAATTCATTAACGAGCACATGAACATTTTGTAGCACTCTTGCGCCGGGCACATCGGTGTTTGTGAACAAGATCGACATCGACGAGCAGACAGACAGCGAGTGGACGAGCATGACCTGCTCGCTTCGAGCTCGGCAGTTGGAAGAGTGAGCTGCGCACCAAAGTCGCTCCCGCGCACAGACTTCGCGCCAATGGCCTGTGTTCCCGCCAAGGACACGGGCGGGTTTGACGATTCCTGACGAGGTTCAAGAGCATCTCGGAGCTAAGTGCCCATTAAACAAACGCACATTTTTTACTTTGGTTCTTTTATATTTCACTTTGTCTGTATTCGGGTCTGTATGGGGGTGCTCCAATTTGGTTTTTATTTTATTTTTATTTTTTATTTTTATAAATACCGTACTGAATCGAGGCTTGTGAAAGAGCTCACATTTACTTCACAAACAAATCAACCAGACAAACAATATATAAAAAGAGGGAGCGGAAGACAAGATGGGGAGAGAAGGGGAAGCACACAAACACAACATTTGAGAGCAGGGAGATATGTGGAAGGGAGAGGGCTTGGGGGGAGAAGGGGGGGGGGAAGGGGGAGAAGTATAAAACACAAGGACACCAAGGACTTCCAGGACAGAAGTTGGTATTTCAAAAAAGTGGAATTGGGGTGAAATTAGCGGGGGTAGAAAAGATCAAGGTTTTGTTTGGGGGAAGATAAGAGATAATAATAATAATAATTAAGGAGTCTTATATTGCCCCGTCAAGCAGAGTAAACTACCCTCATGGCGCTTTACATTATCATGCGAACGCACACACACACACACACACAAACATACACACACACAGACACACCTTCACTCTTGCCCTATTCCTCTCCCTCCCCATTCAAAACCCACAGATGTGTACTCCCCCTCCTCCTCCCCTCCCTCCACCGCACATGTACACAGACATACTCTCGATCTCTGTCCCACCTCAAACCAAAGGGAAAACAGGACTTGGATTTGAAAGACTTGTGAAACAGATAGGTTTTGAGGGAGGTTTTAAAGGCA
The DNA here is from genome assembly GCF_964187855.1 of Myxine glutinosa. Lineage (NCBI taxonomy): Eukaryota > Metazoa > Chordata > Myxini > Myxiniformes > Myxinidae > Myxine > Myxine glutinosa. Next base: position 14,206 of record NW_027618196.1, on the reverse strand, counting down.
GGAAGAGAGTCAACATGTCGAACAGAGGAAGGCAACTCATTCCAGAGCAGAGGTGCAGCAAAGGAAAAGGATTTCTCGCCAAACGACTTGGTGCTGGTGCGCGGTGGCTCTAAGGTCATGGAGTCGTCGCTTGAACGAAGCCGTCGCCGAGGTTCATAGAGAGTGAGCAAATCGGAGAGATAGTGAGGTCCCGTTCCACACAATGATTTATAACATAGTGTGCAAATTTTGTATTGCACATGAGCAGAGACAGGCAGCCAGTGTAAAGATTGAAGAAGCGGAGTAGCATGGTCAGACTTTTTGCCTTACAGACAAGACGAGCGTGATGGTGGTGAACAGCTGTTTTAAAGACCTGGAGGGTGGAGTGTGATTGAAGAGAGTGAGGGAGTTTGTTCCAGAGGCGGGAGAAAAGAGGAGTGAAGGTGAGCAGAGAGTCTTGATTTTGGCAGTTTAACCATAAGAGGGTTGCAGGCAGATCTTGTGCAACCTGTAGGAATATTTGCGGGACAGAGCCCAGAGAGAGCTGGGGGGGGGGGGGGGGGGCAAGGCCAGAGAGGAGTCGGTAGAAGACGGAAAGACCACCAACCTGCCTGCGGTGAGTGAGTGAGAGGCCCTTGGAGTTAGCTTCATCGCAGGAGATTCCAATGATTCTGAATGCTTTGGTTTCAACAGCGTGAAGACGAGCTAGGTGTGAGGCAGGAGCACCAGCCCAGAGGGGAGAGCAGTATTCCATTGAGCTGCAGATGAAAGCCTTGTATGTGGTGAGGAGCTCAGGTGTGCCAAGGAAGGACTTCGCACGACGGAGGATGCCCAGTCGGCGACTGGCTTTGGAGGCCAGATTTGAAATGTGGTTTTCCCAGGAAAGATCATGGCAAATAGTGAGACCCAAAAGCTTGAGCGACAGAACTTCTTGGAGAGGATTGTTGAGAAAGTAGATGGGAGGGTTGTCCAGTCGATCTTTTCGGAGAGACAGAGTAAGAGTGTGAGATTTGTCAGGATTGAAAGACATGTTCCACTTGTTTGACCAGTCTGTGATTTTGTCCAAGTCTTCAGAGAGTGAGGAGGCTGCAGACTGCTGATCTGAGGGAAGAGGAATGGAGCGACAGAGAGTGGAGTCATCAGCAAAGAGATAGAGAGGATTTTCCAGAGAGTCGGAGAGATCATTGATACAACAACAACAACAACATGCATTTTAAAGGCCATTTTCCCTGCTAGAGCGGGGGTTAGCCTTGCGGTCCCCATGACAATCTGCTCCATTTTGCCCTATTTTCTGCATCTCTCCTTGTTAACCCCCTTGCACGCATTTCTTCTTCCACCATCTTTAGCCAAGTCTTTCTCGGTTTTCCCCGTCCTCTGCTTCCTTCTACATTCATTTCCACCACTCTTCTCAACCAGTCACTTTCATCCTTCATCAACACATGACCAAACCATCTCAACCTGTTCCTCTTCACAGCTTCAATCACAGGCTCTATTCCCATCATCTTTCGCAATTCATCATTTGTCTTCCTCTCTCTCAACGATACTCCGAACATCCGTCGAACCATTCGCATTTCCACCCTTTCCAACCTTCGTTGCTGCTCTACGTTCATTACCCATGTCTCGCTCCCATAAATCATAACACTTCTCACACATGCAGCATACACCTTTCTTTCCCTTCAGCTTCAACGACACTCCCCTCATCATCAGCACGCCACTCAGTTCCCGAAACTTCTTCCATGCACATCTCACTCGAGCAGCCGTTGCCGAGTCTGAACCACCTTCTCCATTCAGCATGTCTCCGAGGTAGCAAAATGTTTTCACACCTTCCAGCTTCACGCCGTCTCCAAGATCCAACTCAACATTTCCTCCATCTGCAGCTCCCTCTGTGCACACCTTACATTTGAATGTAGCTGCCACACTAGTTAATGACCCTCTCAGACCACTTCATTTTTGATGAACCCACTCAGCGCACATTGTACATTGAATGGAGTTCACTCCGACACCCTTCCTACACACAGCACAGGGCCACTTCCCAGTTCTTTCCACCTCACCACATGCTTTACCACTTGCCATCACCTTCGTCTTTCCGATATTCACCTTCAGACCTTTTGTCTCCATACATTCCTTCCACGTGTTCAACTTTTCCTTCAGTCCATCCATACTTTCCGCAATCAACACCAGATCATCTGCATACAACAACTCCCACGGTAAACCCTCCTTTACGTTCTGAGCCAGCACCTCCATCACAGCTACAAATAGTAGTGGACTTCGTACCGACCCCTGATGCACTCCCACCTTCACCTCAAACTCACCACTGTTCCCGTCCTGCGTCCTTACAGCTGTGCGCGCTCTTTTGTACATTGCCATCACTACTCTGATCAACCATTCCTCCACTCCTAACTTCCTCAATGCCCATGTCAATACTTTGCGTGGTACCCTATCGAATGCTTTCTCCAGATCAACAAACCCAAGAAACAACTTCTTCCTCTTCTCCATGTACTTCTCCTGCAACTGCCTCACAATGAAAAGCGCGTCTGTTGATCATTCATTGATATAAAGATCATTGATAAAGACCAGAACACTGCCTTGGGGAACTCCAGCCTGAACGGGAAGGGGAGATGAGAGAAATCCATTCAGGGCCACACGTTGACTACGACCAGAGAGGAAGTCCGCAAGCCATGCGTGGAGATTTCCATGGATACCATAGGAGGAGAGTTTGGTGAGCAGAGCTGGGTGCCAGACCGTATTGAAGGCACGTGATATGTCAAGGGAGACAGCTCTGTTTTCCTGTTTGGCATTGAGGACCTCCATCCATTGTTGAGACAGCAGAAGCAGCATGTCCAGAGTAGAGTGACCTGGTCTGAAACCAAATTGATGATCAGAGATCAAGCCATTGGAGAAGAGGAAAGATTTCGTATCCAAAGCAATGATGGATTCCATGACTTTGCTGATAATTGGGAGCAGGCTGATTGGTCTGTAGTTGCTGGGATCTGTTTTTGCACCTTTTTTGTATAAAGCGGTAATGTTTGCTGATTTCCAGGATGCTGGCAGATGACCTTGAGCAAAGGAGAGGGTGAAAAGAACAGAGAGAGGGTGAGATAGAGCGGCAGAGCAGGATTTTAGGACCCGTGGGCTGATGCTGTCTGGTCCAGTTGCAGAATCAGAGTCGAGGTGAGACAAAAACTCCTCCACCTTGTCAGGAGAGAAGGACACAGAGTCCAGGAGCAGTTGGGTTCGACTGGGAAAGGTGGGAACAGAGAGAGATGGGTTTGGGACACAAGATTTTGAGGCAAACACAGAGTTGAGGCATTCGGCTTTGTCACGTGCGATGTCAACTGTGTGGCCATTTGAGGTAAGGGAGGGAATGGAGGGGGAACAAACACCAGAAACGGATTTGACCAGACGCCACCAGGATTTGGAGGAAGGAGACAGGTTTGAGAGTTCATTCTTGAGTGTGGAGAGATAGTGCTTCCTGGCACTCCTGAGGGTAGACACACACTTGTTCCGAGCTTGGTGGAAGGAACTGAGATTGCCTTCAGTTGGATTAGCCTTCCAAGAGGCAAGTTGGTTCAGGGCAACTGCCTCACCACAAGATTCAGTGTACCATGGACGGGAGGAAGGGTAAGACAACTGAAGACGAGATGGGATAAATCTGTGCATGAGAGAGAGCAGTTTGCTTTGGAAGAATTCCCAGGCTGAATTGATGTCAGAGGCAGTGGAGATGGGAGACCAATCCAGACGATTGTTGGCTGCTTGAAGACCATCCCAGTCGGCCTGAGTGAAATGCCAGACTCGTCGAAGCTGAGGAGGCTCTCTGAGAATGGCCAGAGAGATGTCCACTTTGACAAGCACATGATCAGAAGAACCGATTGGAGCAGAAGAAGAGCAGCAGACATTAGCAGGGAAGTTTGTCATAACCAAGTCCAGAAGAGAAGATGCTCCGTTGACTGAGATCCAGGTTGGGAAATTGACAGATTGTGTCAATCCCAGTGAGTCACAGAAGTCCTTTGCTGAGGTGCCATGACTGGTGAGAGAGGAACCCACACCCAACCAGCTGGCATGATGACAGTTGAAGTCACCACATATGAGGAAGAGAGAGTTGGGATGAGTGGATAGAAGTTGGTCCATGTCAGACAGTGAAATGTAAATGGAGTCATCACTGTTTGGAGGACGGTACAGAACACATATGAACAAAAGGTGGGAGCGGAGAGGAAGCCGTAGCCAGAGGTACTCCTGGGGGTGAGGAGGAGAGAGGGCAGTGCAAGGAGAGTGAGGAAGAGAGTTTTTGATAAAGATAGTCACCCCACCACCAGGACGAGGCTCAGGTCTATCATACCGGAGGAGGGAGGAACCAGGAAGAGATATTAAGGAATCAGAGACATCATGAAGGAGGAAAGTCTCTGTTAAGCAGATCAAGTCTGGATTGTCAGAAGCAACCTGTATGGAGAGATCAGTCAGGTTTGAGCGAAGGCCCCGGATGTTTGAGGTCCATACCGTTAATGAAGAGAGAGGGGGAGCATCCGGTACAGGACAGGGGAGGGGAGGAGTAGGGTAAGATGAAGGATGAGAGGGGGAGGTAGGAAGAGCAGTTGATAGTGTGTCAGAGATTACAGAAGAGTTCCAAGAAAGGGAAGGATGAGGAGGATGAAAGGTTTGATGGTGAAGGGATGAGGCACAGTGAGGGGTTGTTTGAGGGGGGCAGAGGAAAGTAGAAGGTTGGGGGGGGCGGGTGGAGGTATGAGATAGAAGGGAGACGAAGTGGGGAGGAGGCAGCTTTGAGGAGGAGGGGGGAGGAGGGAGAATTGGAGAGGAATGGTCTGGGGGGAGATTTGAATGCGAGGGGTTGGGGGGGAGTTTTGAAGGGGAGGATTGAGGGGGGAGTTTAGGAGGGGATGGGCAAGGGGGGAGTTTAGGAGTGGAGGGGCAAGGGGGGGATTTGGAGGGGAGGGGCAAGGGGGAAGTTTAGGAGTGGAGGGGCAAGGGGGGAGTTTAGGAGTTCAGGTGCAAGGGGGGGGGGGATTTGGAGGGGAGGGGCAAGAGGGGAGTTTCGAAAGTGGATGATTAATGAAAGACGAACATTGATAACAAATTGGGTTTATTGTGATTTTCAAGTTAGCAATCCGATTCATAACGATGGAGGAGGGGTGGAATGAATGTGAATTTAGACCATGTAATGAGGGAGACGTATAAGAGATTGAATTTATTTTTTTTGAAGTGGAATGAGTTGGAGAGGAAATTGAAAAAAGCCTTTTAAATTGGAAGAAAAACAGCGTGTTGTCATATACCACTGAATAAAACACTACAGGGGAAAGTTTAAACATATTTAAATAATATTTAAACAGAACCGTGAACAATCTTATATGCACAAAATACCAATGGGGGGAGGGCCGAGAGGGACAACCACGAGTCACGTGAACAGGGCAAAAGGAGGATGGCAAGGAGATAATGGGTGCGGGGCGAACAGCACACCTGGACAGAAAGTACAGGATGAGACAAACAGCACACGTGGAGAAAGGAAAATAAATGTTTTATGTTATTTTTTTTGTTTTTTTGCGGGTGGGGGTATTTTAAATAAACGTATTTAAAACGTTAGACAAAGAGTATTATGTTCGGGGTAGAAGGGAAAAAACTAAGAGCCAAGCAAAACACGATGTAGGGGAGTTGAGTAAACAAACACCGATGGGGGTACAAGGCCGCACTAGCGGAGCAGAACACGATTAATTAATTACGAGTTACAGGAAATTCAAACCAAAAGTAACTATAAACAAACAATAACGCATGGACGATAAAATAACGAGTTGAAATTTGACAAACACACGAATGAAAAAATAACCGCTTTGGATGCCCAGTGAGAACCAGGCCTCAAGGTCGGAAGCTTCAACAACTAGGCCGCGTGGAGCGAAATACTCGACTATTTTTTACAGGTATGAAAGATTAACACCGATAATTCCCCGAGGGACACGCAAAAGGTACACACACGTAAGATAAATACAGTTTCGACAAAAATACAAATGTGACAATTACTTAACTTCGAGCGTGCGTGAAGATCGTGGAACAGCTTCGAAAAACCGTGACCGCCCCGACAAGATCTCGCGAGATCCTTTGAACCTTGCTAATTTCCCCAACAGTTTTCCGGACGACAGACTGCCGGTAGGGGACATGTATTGCAGCGCAATACTCAGAACGCTTGTTATTTTGTGCATACTTTATTCTCCTGACTAGTTTAATATTTTGTGCATACTTTATCCTCAATTCGTTATCAACATTGATAATGAAACATTCTCTGAACATGTAGAAGACAGATTCACAATTTGGAGGACAATAGACTGGTTGGAAGCTTGTAATTGCTATTTTTCATTCAATTGACCGATAGTTTGATTGAAATGTAAAATTGTGTCCTTTGAAAGATAGTGTCCGGCATAATTTCTGCTAATTTTGTTCAATATCCCTATTGGGCAGTAAAATGGCCGGGGATGCTGAAGGCGTGATGGTGTACGTATCCTTCGTGGCGATGCAGCAAACGCGTTGCATCATGCATTGGTTCAACGGCTGGAATACTGCACAGCGAGAGAGGTTCCTGCGAGACCTGGTGGCAAAGGCATGTGCAGGCCACCCTTTCAGCCTCTTGGATGGTTTGAGCAGCCTCGGCGTGGCCGACCACCCACCCAGCATTTTTGAGTGCCAACTGCGGCTCTGGACACAGTGGTTTGATGAATGGTCTGGGGACGAATTCCTCTCATTTTTGGTGGCATTGGAAAAGCAGGACCCTGCATTTGTGCTTGAACTTTCAGCAACTGCTGCACAGGCATTTGGTGAGGCCTGAAGTAGCTTCAAAATGAAGCTCGGCAATTATTTATTGTATATCTGATGTATAAAACTATTTTGAGGCCATCTAAATGTGGTAATCTTTTTATATGTGCAAAAATGGCAAAATCAGTCCATTTTATTTCCCCGCTCCTTCGTCGCCCCACCACTCTGTGTACAGTGGAGGGAAATCGGGGGTCTTATTCCTCAAAGACCACCGGCTCAAAGGTTCATTGAATGGTTTTTGTCCCCCGTCGCACCGCAGAGCGAAAGGGGGACTATGGTTTTGCCCTCTGTCCGTGTGTCCGTCCGTCCGTACGTGCGTGCGTAAGCGAAGGACCGCATTCGAATTTGGTGTGTGGGTGCAACCCACGTCAAAATCCAAGATGGCCGCCGCCATGTATGTCAGATGCCATGTATGTCTGAACCTTGTGAGCGGAATATCTTGAAAAATAAGCAAAGTACCAACTTCTAATCTGGTGTGTGGGTGTATCTGGGCATAAGGAAGAACCCTATTGAAAATTGGGTCGCCACGTCAAAATCCAGGATGGCCACCACTGTATATATGTCTGAACCTTGTGAACGAAATATCTTGGAAAAAAAAAGCGAAGTACCAACTTCTAATCTGGTGTGTGGGTGTATCTGGGCATAAGGAAGAACCCTATTGAAAATTGGGTCGCCATGTCAAAATCCAAGATGGCCACCTCCATGTATGTCTGAACCTTGTGAGCAGAATATCTTGAAAAACAAGCACTCTGAGTATTGCGCTGCAATACATGTCCCCTACCAAAGTTCAAAGTGCCATAACTTTGTCAAAAATGATCGAATATGCAAATTTATGCACGGTTGATGCTGGTCTTCAAAATTGATCTGAGGTATGCTGAGACACGTGTGTCACGCCTCGCCTCGTTGATAAGCCCGCAAGGTCGCTCCGTGGAGCGGCCTGCACGTATTGCACTGTGTGAATTATATAATTTATTACCATCTCACGGTCTGAGGTACTGGCGATTCAAGAGATATCCATTTTTTCTTTTAAATATTTTCGTTTAATTAACGATATCTGCCAAACCACGTGCCCTATCGCAAATTCCAAAAGGTCATTTTAGTAGACTGATATGCTGAACAGATCTGTGAAGTTTCCCCTCGATTGGATCAAAATGAGGGAGGGGCTCGGTTTTAAAGGTTCATGCTTAAAAACGTCATAACCCTGAAACCATGTGACGCATGACGTCATGCTCATTGACTTTTTTGTTCGTCATGGGTATGCGATTCTGCCTGCAAAGTTTGGCCTCGATCTGTTCAGCCATTGCAGAGAAAAAGGGGTTTTCGTGTTTTCACGAAAAACAATATGGCGGCCGAACCACGTGACCTGTGACGTCATTATTACCATTAAAATATTCTACAGACCGAGTCCCCCCTACGGTGAAAATTTGATCTCAATCAGTCCTATTATTGCAGAAAAATTGGTTTTTAAAGGAAATTAAAACTTAAAATGGCACTGAGTTAAGGATCATCAGAATTATCAGAATTACCAAAGTTCAAAGTGCCATAACTTTGTTAAACATGATCGAAACGTCGTGAAGTTCGAACTTGATCTGTAACATCATGAGGAAACCATGTGCCAAGTTTAAAATCATTAGCATTAAGTGTTTCGAAAAAAAGTCCGGAAAACTGTTCTTTGCGTGACGGATTAACGGACTGACGGACTGACGGACGGAGGGACGGCGTGCAAACCAAGAGTCCCCTCCGGTGTACACCGGTAGAGGACTAATAAGCGAAGTACCAACTTCTAATCTGGTGTGTGGGTGTATCTAGGCATAAGGAAGAACCCTATTGAAAATTGGGTCGCCACGTCCAAATCCAAGATGGCCGCCTCCATGTATGCCTGAACCTTGTGAGTGAAATATCATATCATAGCATGTTTTCTGCGTCTTCCACTTTGTCAACTCACATCACTTCCCCGATGGGGGACCTCGGCGTAACGCTTGTATTTTTTCAAAAAACATCTATTTAACAGCACAAACTATCATAATGTGCACATCATTGACAGGAGAGACGAACATACTGCCTGCCCGACATCATAGCTCGCTCTGCTGATAGTCTCAAAAATCAGTCCTTATATACCTTCATGATTTGAATATGTTGGAGGGGAAGAACAAACACACATGAACCCATCCCCCACAGGTCACGTAGGCAAGACCATTCATTCGTAGGGAACACATCTATCCCCCTCGGATCGCAATTAAAAAGACAGTCCTTTCAAGTTGCATCAGTGACATTCCAAAGAGATATGTATTGTTACGGACCGCGGATAAGGTGTTGATTTGCCGAGTGGATGGCAGCCGCGGCCCGAACCGTTAACAATGACTAGACCCGATTCTGAACGTTGGCCAAATCGTGCCACAGATATTCAATTTGGGAAAAGACAAAGATGACACGGATGTGAAGAAGAAGAAGAAGAAGACAAAAAGGGTTTGAAATACGAATATGATTTATTTGCTATTTACAACCAAAAGAAACCAAGGAGAAGGAAAGATAATAAAATAAAGACAGAAGGAATCAAGGAGACACAGTGCAATGCTAGCTTACCTACAGTCTTAATTAACCCAGGACAGAACAAACAAAAGACAGACTCACGTGGGAATTGCAGAGTGGATTGGCTGGAAGGAGGCATGGGAAGGCCCAGGCCACTGCAGGCGTCGAGGTCCCGCTCCAGGAGTCCACCCGCGTTCTTGGCGGGAAAGCCTTGGTGTGCAGCGGCGCGTATCGTTCACCGCGAGCGGATGGGCGCGTCGTGCTGGACTCCGGGCTCTTCAGCTCCACTTCAATGCCACTTAACGCCACACTCAACTCGTCCTCCTCCAACGCCACTCTCTTTCTTCATCAACCCTTCCTCCTTCAGCAGCAACGGTACTTTTTGCCACCAACCACCAACCCCTCTCTCAAAAGGCTTGCTGTCTCTTCTTTTAGCCACCAACAACCAACTACTAACCACCGTCCTGACGCATGCGCACGCACTTTATATCGCCCCCCCGGCGATCAAGCCGCCGGCTGCTAGGACACGCCCATCGGTGAGCTCGCCTCGGCCCTGATTGGTCGCGAGGGCTCACCGACCCCGCCCTTAGAGGGGCGTTGGCTAGACCACGCCTTGTCCCCGGCGCTGGGCCGACTCCTCCCACCTTTGGCTCCGAGACGACCTCGTGGCTAATGGAGTCTTGGAGCGAAAACAACAACCCACAGCTGCAGCAGAATTCAGCGAACCGCTCAATGCAGTTGGCAATTGAGGAAAGGGGAATGTGCAGGGAATCTACCTTGTCTGAATTCGGTGCAATGGAGTATTAATTAATGGAAGACAAATCCTTAGCCTAATACACAGAATAGGGAAATAACTACCAACAAGGAGGAAATCTATGATTGGCTAAACGTGATTGTTTATGACCTAATTACGGGACGCACTTTGACCTTTATACACAACTGGAGGAAGGAGGGCGATATTTTTACAACAATTTACACAACAATTTACACAACAATAAAAAACACAATTCTCATATACACAACAGTATATTACCTCCTGAGAACTTAACATTGCCTTACTCAATCTCAATTTGACCCTCGGATAGCAATTTACAGAAAAACAACGTTTGCGCCATACCGCCCATCTAGTTAATTTGACCTCAGCTGTAAAATAAAGATATGCAGATTTGCAAAACAACAGCCAGGATAAGTTGCATTCAAAAGCTGATTAACTTTCAGGGTTTACAATGGTCAATTTGACCTCCAGGAGTCAGAGGGCATACAAGCCTTTGCAAATAGTTTCAAGAATGCAGAGCATTGTTCATGTGGATTGGACAAGCAAATCTTGGTGCCACTCAGTCTGAGAGCTTCATACCAATGTCCTTCAAAATAATTCATTTGCAAACATTCATTTGATATATATACTGTATATATGTATATATGTATATATATATATATATATATATATATATATATATATATATATATATATATATATATATATTGTTGCAGTTGTGCCATAAAGGCAAACTCCCTATAGTTAAATTGCACGACAACATGTAGACTGCATTAGTCAGTTATGTCTTATTGAATGTAAAGAATAGCCCTTCCCATTGTGTAGTAATCAAAACCAATATGCGTTGAAGTTAGGCAGAATGTCAAGCCTTCGTGGCTGGGAGAAACCATTTTTTAATGGGCAGAGATGCGTGGCCAGAAGCACAGGCCCACATGACCAGTGAGGAGGCGGGAACGCCCCTCGCCATGATGCGACAAGCCTCAGCTCTGGAACATTTTGAGGGGCATGGGCGGATCTGGTAAAAGCCCACGCGGATTGCAATTCATTCTCTTTTCCCCTGGGATTTCGCCACGTCGAGGACACATCTGCACTCTTGCCTCCTTTCGCCACGTCCACGACGAGATCTCGCTTGCCTTTTCGGTTCTTCCACGACACGTGTTTTGGCCTTTGTCTTCTTCATCAACACCAAGCGTCTGCGCCGATCGTTTGCGCCGCCTGGCTGACCTGCAAGCGTTGGCAATTTCTACTCGTCTGACCTGCGCAGGATCTACCTCGTCCAGGCTGCACGTGAGGACCGAACTGCGCACACCAGAGCACGTGGTCACCAGCGAGGGATCCCAGCACGTACATCGGTACGACCTTTAACCAGTGCCCTTTTTGTCCCTGTGAGTGTGTGTCAGAGAGTGAAGGCGCCAGTCGGGGTTTATTAGTAGGTAAAATTTGGTAAGCTGTATCTTTGTCTCTTTCTCTGTGCCTTACAAATAAAAGGCGGTGCATTTTTGCATTTTTGTTCTTTACTTCCAACTTGTGCGGTATGTCCTTTTCTCCATTGGCCTAGCACCATCCGAGACCGAATTCGGCTCAAATCGGGTCCATAATTCTTGTTGGGGTAA